>NC_058082.1:467753049-467965014 GCF_014858855.1 Bufo gargarizans | reverse complement strand
CTTAATCTGTATAGTAATGGGCTGCTCCGCCTGGTGGTTGCACGTGCTCAGTTCCATCCTCTGTCAGCAGCTCTGACATTGATAGGGATGGAGCTGCAGCAGAAAGGGCACAACTCCTGAAAAAGGGCTAGCCCCCTGAGAGTAGACGCAGCAGTGAGGGGGTCAGCAATGAGTGGGGGGATCTCTGGACCCATGTGAGGTACAGGGCTGGTTCTAGCTTTGTTACAAAGAGATTGTCATGTCCTATAGGATGTCTGAGTGTCATTTTTTATATCCTTTTTAGCATTGCAGTCTCACTTAACTCTCTCAGTCAGACCATCACTGCGGCCAGAGAGCCCACCTTTACAGACTTAGTGCATAAAGGCGGGTTTACACCGGCAGCCGATTGTCGGAAAGGAAGCGTTCCGTCTCGACAGTCATTCAGTGGGGAGACCGCACATTTACATGCAGAGATCTCCTCCACAGTATGAGGACGAGCAGTCCCTACTGCAATCCCTCGTCCTCATACAGAATCATTTATGCCACCCAGAAACAATGTGCCTGCACGAATGACATGATCAACCCATGAACGAGCGAAACGGCTGAGTGGCGGCACAGTTACGCGGGCAGATTGTCGGGAACGAGCATTCGCAGGAACGTTACAATTGGGTAACACTGATCAATGTAATGTTCTTCTGTGGACATCGTTATTCTAGGCCCTATCAAGGAACACTAGAGCAGGTTCATACTGTTATCCCATTCTACAACTACTATAATCACGAGGATTAATCTGCAATAACATCTTCCCCTCCAGCAGCAGTAAACTGACAGCGGATTAACTGCCTACTCAGGAGCTCTTATCCGTTATGCGATGGCTACAGATAATATATTGTATGTCATTTTCAAATGAAAAAGAGAAACAGCTAAAAATTTCTGAAAAAAAAAAAGTTTAAAAATCCCTTTCTGATGGAAGTGTCCTTTTCATAAATTGGCAAATAAACTTACTTACGCCTCTTGTAAATGTCAGCAACCAGAAATACCCCGTCTAGTGGGCTAAACAGAAAAGGGAAGACGGTTAAGAGGGGGAGGAGGGAGATGCTGCTGCAGTTACCATCCAGCGGCAGGTGCCTATCCTTCGTGGACCTGGTTGACACTCCTAAGTCCATCCCTGGTATTATCTGCCTAGTTGGACTAAATTGGCAAATTTTCTGCCCATAGAATACAATAGGTGGGCGACTCTCCAGTCCAAACTTAAAATTTGATTATAGATGCTGCCTCTATCTAGTCCTCTATCAAGATGGCCTCCACCGTCTGAGGATGAAGCGCTGTAGAAGAGCCTGAAACACGCTGCCTTCCATCTTTGATGGGCACAGCGCCTACGTCCGTCGGCACCGGTCCACTTGGACATGTCAGTTGGAGGAGGCCGTAGGAGGAGCACACAACCATGTACAAATTGCATCGGATACGTTTGTTAACGTCTAGGATCCTTAGAGAATGTTTGGGCTTCTTTCAGGGTTTCCTTTTTCACATCTGCTTCTTGCCCTCAGTCTCGGCTGTGTTGCTTGAGAACAGAGAAGACTTGTAATCTTTAATCCGTCAACTTTTAATGAAATCAGTAATCATGGAAATGGGTCAGAGGAGGCGGCGCGCGCCGCGGCGGGTATTACGGGCGGGAGTTTATTGCTGGACTGTGAGTGTTTGCTCTGTAGCGTGTTCTACATTTGGGGGATGGATAAAAGGTCCACAGAGACCCCAGAAAAGTTGCGCAGGCCCCCCTCTTCTCTGTGCTTGGGGGAGGATGATACATGGCATAGGAAAGGGAAGTTAATAAAAGTGCCGGCTTTGTTTAAATAGCAGTGCCTATATAATACATCTATATACTACTTAAAATAGCGCCGTAAAATTGACAAATAATAGTACCGTACAGTACGCAATACATACAATACCTAAGAAGTATTGTAATACAGTGGCCAGATAACAGTACCGTACTGTGCCCAAACAATACTGTCATACAGTGGCGAATTAAAACTGGCATTTAGTACCCAAACTAGCTTTGTTAAAATAGTGCCATACTGTGCTCAATAGCAGTGCCTATATAATACATCTATAGTACCTAAAAAGAGAACCGTAAAATTGACAAATAATAGTACCATAAAGTACCCATACATACAATACCCAAGCAGTATTACAACACAGTGGCCAGATAACAGTACCAAACAATGCCGTCATACAGTGGCGAAATAAAAGTGCCATTTAGTACCCAAACTAGCTTTGTTAAATAGTGCCATACTGTGCTCAAATAGCAGTGCCTATATAATACATCTATATAGTACCTAAATAATAGCAACATAAAATTGACAAATAATAGTACTATAAAGTACCCAATATGTGCAATACCCAAGCAGTATTGCAATACAGTGGCCAGATAACAGTACCGTACTGTGCCCAAACAATGCCGTCATATGGTGTCTAATAAAAGTGCCCAAATATTTATTCCTGGTGACCTATGCCTAACAATTACAGCAGCCATCTAATCGTTCTGTTGTTTGTGCCTCCTGGAGCCCAGTCTGTATTATGTCATGTGGTAGGTGACAAGTCTTCTTTGTATATCGCCTATTCTATATGATTTAGCATCCATGGCTTGTCCTTTTTCCCCTCTTCTAGTGGTCGGACAGCTCCTCCTGTTTTCAGGTTGTCTCCTTAATGAAATCTTTGGCTCAAGGCGGGCGTAATATAATCTCACCATTCACCAGCCCAGTGCCAAGCTGTTTGAGCTCTTTGATCAGGTGAGTCCTGGTGGTGACGTCGTGTTACAGATAGGCACACGGACAATGGTTGTGGAACCACCGTGCCAAGTATAGCTTTGACGTTGGGCCAAACCCTATGGGCGTATTTCTGGCGCGTTCCTGTATTACCCTTAACACCTGCGAAATCCAGGGATGTGGACTTCGCTGCGGGTTAGCAAGCAGACCGCCACCTTCTCCTGAGATGTGTGCTGGTGTACTGGCAGTGATGGGGTCGGAAACAGCAGTTTGAAGCATAAGAGACAGATCAGGAGACCATGCATAAGACACCTGGACTTCAGGAACTTGGACCCTGTTTAGGGAACTTGGCAAGACGGACTTCAGAAAATTAGACATTGTTCCCACATAGCAAATACAGGAGCAAACTTAGACAGGAATACAGACAGAAGCTGGCATAACACAGACAGACGGAACGATCCAATATAGACTAGCACAGGGGATCAGCAACCTTCGCACTCCAGCTGTTGTGAAACTACGACTCCCAGCATGCTCCATTCACTCCTTTGGGAGTTCTGAGTACAGCCAAGGAGGTGTGCATGCTGGGAGTCGTAGTTTCACCACAGCTGGAGTGCCGAAGGTTGCTGATCCCTGGACTAGCAGAGCACAAGCAGTGGCTAGAACACTAGGTCGGAATTCAGACAAGGACAAACAGAACAACCCCAGCTAAAAACTATGACTAAGGCACAGACAGACTCCAAACGGACCAAAGCAAGACAAGAATGAAAGACAAGACATGATTGCACAAACAGGGCAAGTCATAGAGACATCCACCAAACTGACACAGAACTCAGGACTATATAGCAGACATAACGACGTAATGAGCCAAGTAGTCGAACAGATGCAGAAACAGCAGTGGCTTATTTTCCTGGGCATGTTGAACCCAACTGCCTGAGCCTTCTCTCCCTGGACATCTGCCGCCAGTGAGAGTCAGGAGGCCCCCATGTCCATAGGATGGCCAGCCGATCCCATCAAAATCATCAGGCTCTTCTGACACTAATCTAACTCTTTCCAGACAGATGTATTTCAAAGTATATTTCTAAGGGGGCAATAACTTTTAGCATGGGTGATATATCATAAATGCAGTAATAACCCAAAGAATGTACTATATGGTTCCTCAGGTTCCCTTTCATGTCAGGAATCAGTGAGTTCACAAACTGCTGCCCAAGTCTGCATGACACGTGAGATTAATTTAGATGGACATCCCCTTTAATGGACCCAACCTATCCTTTCCCAAGTGACATTGCTGTACAGTAAACCATCCCCTCGGAAAATGGGGTTCCTCCATTGTAGACCTGTCTGTTAGCCTGAGCTGGGTTCGGATACAAAGACTCTGAAAGACCCAACATGTCTACGGGCAGCTTATTGGTTTTATTTAGAACTATGTAATACCTCAATTTACCTGTGGGGGCACTGCAGGGAAACCGACCACTTTCTGTCAGTAGGCTTTACAGATTTCAGCTTATCTTCAGGAGATCTTTGTATCTAAAAGGGAAAAAGCAGACAAAGCCTTAGGTTTGCTCGATTTTTGTTGTTGTTTCTCCTTTAAGACCAAATGAACAGTCTTATTTGCCGTCTGCAGAATGGTTAAAGCTGACAAATATTTTCTAGTATTAGGAGCCGGTAAAGCTGCAGAACAGATACATTACATGCTCCTCTCTCTTTTTCAAACACAGCTTTATGTATTAAGCCAGGGACAATGCATCTACCGTGGGAAAGTGTCAAATCTCGTTCCATACTTGCGGGTTCTAGGATTAGGCTGCCCGACTTACCACAACCCGGCGGACTTCAGTGAGTAAAATGTTTTCTAGAACTTTCACTGTGCTTCTCCGTAGTGAAATAATGGGCCTGATGGTCCCACAGTCGTCTGCAACTTGTGGATATCCAGTTGCAGCAGAACTACTACTCTCAGCATACACACACAGATATATATATATATACACACACATAGCATACCTGCCAACTGTCCCCGAATGTCTGGGAGACTAGTAGGCAAAAAGGAACATCTCCTGGACTTCCAGAAGACCTCCAGTTCCAGCTTTCCTCCATTGGTGGTTGCTAAGGGGTGTATGGAAAGTGCAGGAGTTAGGAGAGTTGAATATCCAATCATCTGATCTAATGTCTGTAAAGAGGTAATTTGGAGTCTGGTCTGGGGTTGCAGAATAGGTGGTGTCTGTTCTGAAGTCTGTAAGGAGGTGCTGCGTAGACATAGACATCTTACCCTCCTAAGGAAGGAAGCAAGATGGACCATGCGCTCCGGAGCTATGGGCCCTCTGGGATTGAATGATAGAAACGATCTTGGAGTATTTCTGTAAAAATATATGTATCTTTATTGTTTGTTTATTTGCAAATTTTTGGTGTTCATATGTATTTGGCCGGTTTCTCTGTGACGGAATCAATGTGCTCTGCACAGATGAAGCGGCGCATAAAGGTGACATAATCACGTCAGAGCGTTAGTGGCCTGAGGAAGTGCTAAGGCCACGAGCTACTTGCCTGCGCTGTTTGTTTGTCCTGTATCGGTGAATGTTTATGGCATCTGGAATAAAGAACATCCACTTTTTGGTGAGTGCCGCCTAGTTGTTTCTCTTGGTTGCACATTTGAAAGACTTAGAGGCAGAAGCACCACCATGAGTGGTAGAGAGGACCCAGTCTTGGAGTTCCAGCTTTTTTTGAAGAAAGGGAAAGAAAGCAGTGCCATCCCTTCTGTGGTCTGGAACTTTTTCATGCTGCCTGGTATAGGGTTTGCAAACAGAGGGAGTCTGGGGTCTATAAACCAAGAGGTCTGGGGTATGCAAACAGATGGCGCCTGGTCTGGAGTCTGAAAATGAATATGTGGTCTGTAAACTGGGTCTGATCTGAGGTCTGTAAAAAGGATGTGTGGTCTAGGGTCTATATACAGGAGAGACTGGTCTGGAGTGTGTACATTTATCTGGGGTCTGTAAACAGGGAGTCTGATCAGGGTTCTGTACACAGGAGAGACTGGTCTGGAGTCTGTAAACTAATCTGGGGTCTGTAAACAGGAGGTCTGATCAGGGTTCTATATACAGGAGATACTGGTCTGGAGTGTGTACATTTCTCTGGGGTCTGTAAACAGGAGGTCTGATCAGGGCTCTGTATACAGGAGAGACTGGTCTGGAGTCTCTAAACTAATCTGGGGTCTGTAAACAGGAGGTCTGATCAGGGTTCTGTATACAGGAGAGACTGGTCTGGAGTCTGTAAACTTCTCTGGGGTCTGTAAACAGGGGGTCTGATCAGGGTTCTGTACACAGGAGAGACTGGTCTGGAGTCTGTAAACTAATCTGGGGTCTGTAAACAGGAGGTCTGATCAGGGTTCTGTATACAGGAGAGACTGGTCTGGAGTCTGTAAACTAATCTGGGGTCTGTAAACAGGAGGTCTGATCAGGGTTCTGTACACAGGAGAGACTGGTCTGGAGTCTGTAAACTAATCTAGGGTCTGTAAACAGGAGGTCTGATCGGGGCTCTGTATACAGGAGAGACTGGTCTGGAGTGTGTAAACTAATCTGGGGTCTGTAAACAGGAGGTCTGATCGGGGCTCTGTATACAGGAGAGACTGGTCTGGAGTGTGTACATTTCTCTGGGGTCTGTAAACAGGAGGTCTGATCGGGGCTCTGTATACAGGAGAGACTGGTCTGGAGTGTGTAAACTAATCTGAGGTCTGTAAACAGGAGGTCTGATCGGGGTTCTGTATACAGGAGAGACTGGTCTGGAGTGTGTAAACTAATCTGGGGTCTGTAAACAGGAGGTCTGATCGGGGCTCTGTATACAGGAGAGACTGGTCTGGAGTGTGTAAACTAATCTGGGGTCTGTAAACAGGAGGTCTGATCGGGGCTCTGTATACAGGAGAGACTGGTCTGGAGAATGTAAACTAATCTGGGGTCTGTAAACAGGAGGTCTGATCGGGGCTCTGTATACAGGAGAGACTGGTCTGGAGTCTGTAAACTAATCTGGGGTCTGTAAACAGGAGGTCTGATCTGGGTTCTGTATACAGGAGAGACTGGTCTGGAGTGTGTAAACTAATCTGGGGTCTGTAAACAGGAAGTCTGATCTGGGTTCTGTATACAGGAGGGACTGGTCTGGAGTGTGTAAACTAATCTGGGGTCTGTAAACAGGAAGTCTGATCTGGGTTCTGTATACAGGAGAGACTGGTCTGGAGTCTGTAAACAGGGGCTGTAATCTGGGTTCTGTATGCGAGAGGGACTGATCTGGGGTCTTTAAACAGGGTGTCTGTTCTGAGGTCCGTATACAGGACTGGCCTGGAGGTCTATGGACACATATTCCTACACCAGTGCTTAGTGCTTGACGGGGCAAATTACCTCTCTACTGCTGGACACCAATAATATGAATAGCGCATTATGTCTTGGGGGGGGGGGGGCTGGTTCAGGCTTTACTTCGGGCCTCTGGGTGCAGCTGTTAAGTGACTGTTAGAAGTGGACTAATGCTGCATTATATCACAACTGACATCCGTTTGGACATACCTCAAGCAGTTTTGTTCAATATCTACATTATTTTCATTTTCTATTACTGTTATAAATGTAAAAAGTATTGAAATCATAAAAAATTATGAAGTGCATTAAATCTTTCCATAATTATGTGGTGTGATACTGCCATCTAGTGGTCAAATGGTGTAAAAACCAGGTAATACTGAAATCCTATGGAGCATCCAGCTCTGCAGCCTTATATCTCCTGACCTATTACAATTCCCAATAAGAAAGTAGAAGAACATTTTAAAGGCACCTTTACAACGATTTTATGTATTGCTCAAATGCATCTAAAATAACAAAAGAAAGCAACTTTGTAAATACACTTAATTAAAAATCTGTCATTTTCTGTCTATAGCTCCTATGCAGCCCTATGTGTTCTCATGGTTACAGACCACAAACAAACCCAGTGTAGTCTGATCTTGCAGTCCTACTCCATACTCCTCTACTACTTACTATCATAGTTCAGCAAGAAGTAGGGGACAGATGAATAACAAAATAAAGGCAGGATCAGACCACACAGAGTTTGTTTGTAGTCTGTTACCATGGATACAAATAGGTTTGCATAGGAGCTGTAGAGACAAAAGAGTAGGCAATATTTAATTAACACTAATTGCAATGCTGCTTCAATTTGTAATTTAGAGGCATCGGAACAATACATAGAAATTATTATTATCAATAATAATTATTAACGCGCCATCCATTCCATAGCGCTGGACATATGATAAGCGGTGCACATACATAATACAGACAAGTGCACTAATCATAAACAAGACAAGTTACAGACGGGCACAGAAGGAGAGAGGGCTCTGCCCGTGAGGGCTTACAATGTGATTGTAGAGGTGGACCCAGGGGCGTTGCTAGGGTCTCAAAAGATCTGGGGTTCAAGCCCCAATGAATATGGCCCAGTTCTCTAAGTCGCAGCCCCCTCCCCCCACACTCCACATTTTCCTGTATTTGCTATACAGCAGCACCTACCTCTCACATCCAGGTGACGTCTCCTCCGATGTAGATCTTCTCTGTCATCATCTTCTCCATTCGGTCAGGACACGTTTCTCAGCCGCCTCGTCTCTGCAGAGTGTGACACACAGACATCTTAGTGTCCTCACTTTTCTATCATCATCCCCCAATCTGGATATAATTAATAAGTACACCTCTGCATAACACTGTATCCTTATTAACGTATAAGAGAATAAAAAAAGAAAGAAATGTGGATCAATTTACAACAAAAATATTTTTAACCAAAAGGTGTGCTTTTGGTGGGTTTGGAACTAATGGTGGTCTGTGGGTGGCACTATTACTGGGGATCTGTGGATAACGGACACTGTTATGGGGGGATCTGTGGATGACGGACACTGTTATGGGGGGATCTGTGGATGACGGACACTGTTATGGGGGGATCTGTGGATGACGGACACTGTTATGGGGGGATCTGTGGATGACGGACACTGTTATGGGGGGATCTGTGGATGACGGACACTGTTATGGGGGGATCTGTGGATGACGGACACTGTTATGGGGGGATCTGTGGATGACGGACACTGTTATGGGGGGATCTGTGGATGACGGACACTGTTATGGGGGGATCTGTGGATGACGGACACTGTTATGGGGGGATCTGTGGATGACGGACACTGTTATGGAGGGATCTGTGGATGACGGACACTGTTATGGGGGGATCTGTGGATGACGGACACTGTTATGGGGGGATCTGTGGATGACGGACACTGTTATGGGGGGATCTGTGGATGACGGACACTGTTATGGGGGGATCTGTGGATGACGGACACTGTTATGGGGGGATCTGTGGATAACGGACACTGTTATGGGGGGATCTGTGAATGACGGACACTGTTATGGGGGATCTGTGGATGACGGACACTGTTATGGGGGGATCTGTGGATGACGGACACTGTTATGGGGGGATCTGTGGATGACGGACACTGTTATGGGGGGATCTGTGGATGACGTACACTGTTATGGGGGGATCTGCGGATGACGGACACTGTTATAGGGGGGATCTGTGGATGACGGACACTGTTATAGGGGGGATCTGTGGATGACGGACACTGTTATGGGGGATCTGTGGATGACGGACACTGTTATGGGGGGATCTGTGGATGACGGACACTGTTATGGGGGATCTGTGGATGGCACTGTTACAGGGGGGATCTGTGGAGGGCACTGTTACAGGGGGGGATCTGTGGATGGCACTGTTACAGGGGGGATCTGTGGATGGCACTGTTACGGGGGGGATCTGTGGATGGCACTGTTATAGGGTGGGGGATCTGTGGCTGGCACTGTTATAGGGTGGGGGATCTGTGGCTGGCACTGTTATATATGTGCCATCCACAGACCCCCCACCCCATAACAGTGCCATCCACAGACCCCCCACCCCTTAACTGTGCCATCCACGGATCAGCCTAAACCCCCCCCCCCCCCCGCTGCCGCCGCCACCCCCCCCAGTATTCAAATATAAAATGTCTTATTCAATTAAAATGTATTAGATATGCCCCCTCACTCCTAAATTCCTAATAGTACCTTACATCCTATTCCTAGGTTCTGTACAATTGCGGCAGGGCGGGCGGCCGGCGCGTCACTCACTGACGTCACTTGCCTGCGCCGCCTGCTTCATTCATAAAGTAGGCGGCGCAGGCACGTGACATCAGGGAGTTACGCTGCCGCCCGCCCGACCTGCCGGCATTACAGAACCTAGGAATAGGATGTAAGGTACTAGGAATTTAGGAGTGAGGGGGCATATCTAATACATTTTAATTGAATAAGATATTTTATATTGCTATACCGGAGCGGCGGGGCGGGGCTATAGTACACTGACTGCACCGCCCCGCCGCTATTCCCGGCCCCCAGCTCCTCCTCCCAGTCCCTCAGCGCCTGCGCCGGCTTCTGATCAGAGGAAGGGAGATGATGGAAGTGCTCATCTCCCTGCCGCATATTACATTGCGAGCCCCCCTTTACGGAGCCTGGCGCCCCCCCTGGGGGGCGCGCCCCACTATTTGAGAAACACTGCCCCATAGTAATAGTGCTCCTCATAGTCCTACAAATAGTAATTCCCTTCTAGAGTGCCCTCATTAGTAATACTGCCCCCTACTGTGATAATGCTCCCCAAGAGTGCCTCCATTAGTAGAAGAGCCCTCCAGTATTAATAATACCCTCACAGAGCCCCCGGTAGAAATAAGGCCCCCTATTGTTCCCCCAGTGGTAATAAAGCTCTCTACAGACCACACAGTAGTAATTAGTAATTAGTAGAAACATAGAATTAAGGTGGATCTATAAGTCCCTCCTATAGAGCCCCCAGTAGTAATAAGAACGTCTATAATGTCCCCTGGATTTATAATACCCCTACAGTGCCCCCAGTATTTATACTGCCCCCTACTGTTATAATGCTCACCCAGAAGTGCCCTCAGTATTTATAATGCCCCCTGCAGTGCCCCCTGTAGTTATATTCCTCCCTCCACCAGACAGTCCCATGTAAATAACATCACACCATCTCTCCTGCCCCCTCCAAAATACAGTCCTATGTAAATAACATCACTCCCCTCCCTTCAGCAACTCCAATTTGTAGTCTCATGTAAATAACACTATTTCCCTCCCTCCTCCATAAAGTCCCATGTAAATAACATCCCTCTCTATCTACAGCCCCCTCCAAAATACAGTCCCATGTAAATAACATCACCTCCTCCCCAGCTGCCTCCAACGTGCAATCCCATGTAAACATCTCCCCCTCAACATTCAGTCCCATGTAAATAACATCATTCCCCCCACCAGCCACCTTCAACATACAGTTCCACATAAATAATATTGCCCCCTCAATATTCAGTCCCATATAAATAACATCACTGCCTCCCCAGCCCCCTCTAACATACAGTCCCATGTAAATAACATAATCGCCTCCCACAGACGCCATAAACATACAGTCCCATGTAAATAACATCCCTCTCTTCAGCCATAACATACAGTCCCAGTTAAATAACCACAACTCCCAGCATTGCTTTGCCTCTCCCTTCATTTACCGCTCCTTATGTAGCAGACATCACCACAGCTTCTTCCCCCAGGACTTCTCCTCTTCACTGCCGTCCTCTCCTGCACTGGTCACATGATGGTGACATCATTGTAGGTCCTTCTCAACCACTGCCTGTTCTACTGGTCACATGACCTGTGATGTCATCACAGGTCCTTTAGCTCTTCCAGTGCATTCGATTCAATTGTATTGCTGTCCTAAAGGAGGACAATACAGCTGTATCTAGCTGGCAGGCAGGACATTTGGGGCCTGGGACAAACCTTCAGTGGCCCAGGCCCCAAATGTTTTAACCTAGCAACGCCCCTGGGTGGACCTTACCTTTAAAGCCAGGTCACACTTTAAATAAAACAGATTTAACACAGATTTAAAGTGATAGTGCCCCTTTACCAAGTGACCTATTCAGGCTTATAAAGTGGCACTCTAGGCAAATATCTATAATGTGATAACATTTTCACTTGTGCCAATTAATCTGAATGAATCATCTTCTGCTCTCCTCCTAAAGTAATGGAAGTGGCCTCTGGAGAGTACGGAGACCAGAACCCCCGACTTGTGAGAGCTGTCCAGGAGATGTGTGGGACTGAGCAGAAAAGGGACCTTTGTGGAGAGACGGAACCCAACCCGTTCCTGTGGCACAAACCATCTGAAGAGGTAAACAGGGGTGATAAGGGTATCGGCGAAATACAATACCAGTCCATGACTACTGTGGCTTGTGTAATAGAGCAATGCATTTTGGGTATCCTGTTTATTGTAATGAAGCAAGAAGGCCTAAGCAATGACAGAGCAGAAGGCTTAGGAGCAACCAATCACAGAGCAGAAGGTCTAGGAGCAACCAATCACAGGCAGAAGGCCTAGGAGCAACCAATCACAGAGCAGAAGGCCTAGGAGCAACCAGTCACAGGGCAGAAGGCCTAGGAGCAACCAATCACAGGGCAGAAGGCCTAGGAGCAACCAATCACAGGTCAGAAGGCCTAGGAGCAACCAATCACAGAGCAGAAGGCTTAGGAGCAACCAGTCACAAGTCAGAAGGCCAAAGAGCAACCAATCAAAGGGTAGAAGGACTAGGAGCAACCAATCACAGAACAGAAGGCTTAGGAGCAACTAATTACAGGGCGGAAGGTCTAGGAGCAACCAATCACAGATCAGCCTTCATGTTTTCAGAGCATTTCAAGGAATTAGAGCAGAAGCCCTAGGAGCAACCAATCACAGAGTAGAAGGCCTAGTATCAACCAATCACAGGGCAGAAGGCCTAGGAGCAACCAATCACAGAGCAGAAGGCCTAGGAGCAACCATTAACAGAGCAGAAGCCCTAGGAGCAACCAATCACAGAGCAGAAGCCCTAGGAGCAACCAATCACAGAGCAGAAGTCCTAGGAGCAACCAATCACAGAGCAAAAGTCCTAGGAGCAACCAATCACAGAGCAGAAGTCCTAGGAGCAACCAATCACAGAGCAGAAGTCCTAGGATCACCCAATCACAGAGCAGAAATCCTAGGGGCAACCAAAGGGCAGAAGCACTAGGAGCAACCAATCACAGGGCAGAAGGCCTAGGAGCAACCAATCACAGGGCAGAAGGCCTAGGAGCAACCAATAACAGGGCAGAAGCCCTAGGAGCAACCAATCACAGGGCAGAAGGCCTAGGAGCAACCAATCACAGGGCAGAAGGCCTAGGAGCAACCAATCACAGGGCAGAAGGCCTAGGAGCAACCAATCACAGTTCAGAAGGTCTAGAAGCAACCAATCAAAGGGCAGAATGACTAGAAGCAACCAATCACAGAGCAGAAGGCTTAGGAGAAACTAATTACAGGGCGGAAGGCCTAGGAGCAACCAATTACAGATCAGCCTTACTGTTTTCAGAGTTTTATGGAATTAGAGCAGAGCTAGGCAAAAATGCCTTTTTTTTGTTGTTGTTATATAAATGAGGCTCATAATATTGTCCCCATTCACTGACAGCAAGGAGAGATCTTGAAAATATTGAGGAATTAAAACACAAAGTATAACAGAAAGGTGCACATAGAAAAATTTCATTTCATTACTCATTTTGAGTGGAGGGAAGAAAAACAATTGACAGAGCTAGAATTTCTAATATCGATGATGACCTGTCCTGAGGAAAACCCCTTTAATAAATTCCTCTCATAATATTCCTAACATAATATTCCATGTTACATTTTTGGTTATCTGCAGCCACCATTAGGCGGAGTTACTACAGAGATCGATGAAGTCAGCACTGAGTTTCATGGGAGCTGTATGAATCCATCAGTAGTGAGCTCCCTCTAGTGGTGGCTGCAGGTAGCCAGAAGGGGGAATTTAGCAAGAGATTTGTATACTTCTCTTTGGGCTTATAAAAGTTGGAAATGATGAAGCACGCCATACTTGTGCAAAATTTAGCAACTTGAGTGTGGTTTACCAGGAGTGGGCGTGGTCTCCAGATTTTCGACAGAAAAATGATATGCAAATCTAGATTTCCTTTTTTTTGTCTTCAGGACAGATGTGCCAAATTTATTAAGATGTGACATTTTGAGTATTGACATGTGGTCCTATGACGTCTGTAGAGGGAGCAGCCATCTTGGCTCTTACCTACAATGTTATACATTGTAGCAAAGTTCAGCAGGAGCAAGTCAGCTTCTGGATGCAAACAAGAATTATTTTCCATTCGTGAAAAGCAAGCAGAGATATTGAAAATGGAGGATAACATAAAAAAAAAATTGCAAAAAGTTTTCATAAAAATATTTGTTATTTAACTTTTTTTGCTGCAGGACTCGTCGCCCACAGAAGGTTGTCACAGTTTCTCTGCCAGCTGCCTTACCCAGTTTTGCATCCTGTTTAAGAGGACATGTCTCAGCATCATGAGGGACTCTGTAAGTCACGTCCGATTATCCCAATGACATACTGCATGTATTATAATATATTATAAGCTCTAGATTCTTAAAGGAAACCTAACACCTTGGAAATGCAGTCCAATCTGAAGGCAGCAGGTTATAGAGAAGGAGGAGCCGAGCAGATTGATATATAGTTTTATGGGAAAATATTCTGTATAACTTGTGTTTTATTCATTTAATTTCCTGCTCTTTTTTATGACTACAAGTCCAGTGGGAGGTCCTATCAGTGATTGACAGCATAGTCATTTAACTCCGCCCCCAGCGGACTTCTAAGTATAAAAAGCAGAGATTTAAAATGAATAAATTACAGGTTTTACTGAATATTTTCCCACAAAACTATATATCAATCTGCTCAGTTCCTCCTGCTCTATAACACCGCACCAGCGGCTTACAACCTCGTTAAAGTGACCGCTTCCCCTTAAAGAGCCTCTCTGCTCAAATAAAGTTGCACATTTTTGCAGCTGTTTTTGATTTAAAACGGTTTCCTCGTGACACGTTTGCCGTACAAGACCCTAAAAAACCTGTCTGATAAGGAGCTTCAATGGTGGCCGTATTGCTTGTCACCCAGCTTTCCCAGAAACAGATATAATTGAGAAGCGACCAAAAAGAAACGTTATCAACCTGACATCAAGAGGGTGACGCAAGGAATTATATTTACTGATCATTTTTAAAAAGAAATGCCCTTTAAGTGCTTTAATATAAATATTAAAGGGACACTCCGAGTAAGATTTACACCCTGGTATAAACTGGAAAGGGGGTGGAGCATGACACAGGGATTCAGAGAGCACAACAAGGAGAACCCAACCCTTGCTGTAAACATAACACGGGGTATCGGTTTTGTCCGGAGTGCCCCTTTAAGCCACCCGCCACGTTCGCTTGAAATGTATTGTCTATTTTAGAAGCGTATGGTCTTGACTTTTTTAAATAATACACGTCTGCCTCAGTTTCCATGACAACAGGAATGATTTTCTGTGATTTGCGTGTAGAGAACATGAAAAGTGGGATTATTACAATCAACTGAAGGGCAAGCAATAGGAGACTGACCTTCACAGGAAAATATGTGGCGGAATAAACTAGAAGGCATGTGTGTGATTATAGAACTATAGCTCCGGGCCCTCGGGGCCACTCATAACACCCAGCAGGCTTATAATAAATAATATCATCATACACTGCCAGATGTTACATATAGTGCCCACATAATAGCGCCATACAGTGCCCATACAGTTACCATATAGCGCCCACATAATAGCGCCATACAGTGCCCATACATTTACCATATAGTGCCCACATAATAGCGCCATACCGTGCCCATATATTTACCATATAGTGCCTACATAATTGCACCATACAGTGCCCATATATTTACCATATAGCGCCTACATAATAGGGCATACAGTGCCCATACATTTGCCATATAGTGCCCACATAATAGCGCCATACAGTGCCCATACATTTACCATATAGTGCCCACATAATAGCACCATACCGTGCCCATACATTTACCATATAGTGCCCACATAATAGCACCATACCGTGCCCATACATTTACCATATAGTGCCCACATAATAGCGCCATACCGTGCCCATACATTTACCATATAGTGCCCACATAGTAGCGCCATACAGTGCCCATACATTTACCATATAGTGCCCATATAATAGCGCCATACAATGCGCATACATTTACCATATAGTGCCCATATAATAGCGTCATACAGTGCCCATATATTTACCATATAGTGCCCACATAATTGCACCATACAGTGCCCATATATTTACCATATAGTGGCTACATAATAGGGCCATACAGTGCCCATATATTTACCATATAGTGCCCACATAATAGCACCATACAGTGCCCATATATTTACCATATAGTGCCCACATAATTGCACCATACAGTGCCCATATATTTACCATATAGTGCCTACATAATAGGGCCATACAGTGCCCATATATTTACCATATAGTGCCCACATAATAGCACCATACAGTGCCCATATATTTACCATATAGTGCCTACATAATAGCGCCATACAGTGCCCATACATTTGACATATAGTGCCCACATAAAAGCACCTTACAGTGCCCATATATTTACCATATAGTGCCCATACATTTACCATATAGGGCCCACATAATAGTGCCACACAGTGCCCATACATTTGCCATATAGTGCCCACATAATAGCGCCATACAGTGCCCATACATTTACCATATAGTGCCCACATAATAGCGCCATACAGTGCGCATACATTTACCATATAGTGCCCATATAATAGCGCCATACAGTGCCCATATATTTACCATATAGTGCCCACATAATAGCACCATACAGTGCCCATATATTTACCATATAGTGGCTACATAATAGGGCCATACAGTGCCCATATATTTACCATATAGTGCCCACATAATAGCACCATACAGTGCCCATACATTTACCATATAGTGGCTACATAATAGGGCCATACAGTGCCCATATATTTACCATATAGTGCCCACATAATAGCGCCATACCGTGCCCATACATTTACCATATAGTGCCCATAAAACAGCACCATACAGTGCCCATACATTTACCATATAGTGCCCACATAATAGCGCCATACCGTGCCCATACATTTACCATATAGTGCCCACATAGTAGCGCCATATAGTGCCCATACATTTACCATACAGTGCCTACATAAAATTGCCATACATTGAACAGATAACAGTACCATGTAGTGCTATATAAACCATACAGCACAGTATTTATATAATAGTACCTGTATAATACTGCCATACAGTGAACACAGTGCCCACATAATGCACCCATATAGTGCTGTGTCATACAGTGCCCTCATAGTACAGTATATAATAGTGCTATACAGTGAACACAATAGAGTACCATATGGCGCCCACATGTACAGTTCCTTTGAGTTAATGACATACAATAAACACATAACAGGTCCACATAGTACTGCCATATCGTTCCTGAGAATCCAAGAGTAATTGCCTCTTTTGCCCCTGTTATTCAGTCCAGTTTGGCAGGCACCATTGGATCCGTGGGGCAGTTTTCTGCTGCTACTGATTTTGAGTTACACGGATCCTATTGCTCCATTCACATCCAAAGCTGTTTTCAAATTTCTTCTGGCTTTTGGTGACCAGAGAGCAGTACATTGTGATTGATTAGATGTCTTCTCCATTTACTTCCAAAGCTGCGTGCACAATCTGCCTGTCTCCTGTTAGCAGAGAGCAGCGCACTGTGGGAATTTTAATCTGTTCTTCTCCATTCACATACAAAGTTTTGTTCAAAAGTCTGCAGTTTTTTTCTATTACCGCTGAGCAGTGCTTTGTTCTTGATGTCGTCTTCTCCATTCACATCCGAAGCTGCATTCAGAATTCCTATTAGCACAGTGCATTGTATTACAATTGTGTGTGTTTTTTACATGCAGTTGTCAGTAGGTTGTATTTGTCTTCATGAGCATCCTCAGCTCGTGTTCACACTGGAACCTTCGTCCCCCCCTCAGGTGCTGACCCACCTACGTGTCATGTCCCACATTGGCATTGGGCTCCTCATAGGATTACTCTATCTTGGGATCGGGAACGAGGCTAAGAAGGTCCTGAGTAACTCCGGCTTCCTGTTCTTCTCCATGCTCTTCCTGATGTTCGCAGCTCTCATGCCAACAGTCCTCACGTGTGAGTATCAGCCGGCGTGTCGCATCACGGGTACCACATGATTAGACTGCAGACTAGAAAGGATGGCAATGTATTAGGATACACAATACTGTGAGAGGCACAAGTCAAGAGGATGGTCACGGAATGATCACAGCAGCAGCAGAGGAGTGTGCTGACCTTGTAGGAGGCAGTGACCTGTTCATCCATGATGTAAGGAGGAAAATGGAAACAGGTTACTGGTTACAGACTACAAATTACATAGTGGAAGGAGTAGGGTCCCCCAGCAGCACAGAGTACTTCAGCAGAGGAGTGTGCTGACCTTGTAGGAGGCAGTGACCTGTTCATCCATGATGTAAGGAGGAAATGGAAACAGGTTACCGGTTACAGACTACAAATTACATAGTGGAAGGAGTAGGGTCCCCCAGCAGCACAGAGTACTTCAGCAGAGGAGTGTGCTGACCTTGTAGGAGGCAGTGACCTGTCCATGTCTGTGATGATGTTAATGAGAACAGGACTGACAGTGTCCTGATGTGAGGAGGTAGATGAGGACAAGTGGAAGCATGCCCCAGATTAAAAGTTACCAAGGGCAAGGAGTATGGTCCCACAGGAGCACAGAGTACTTCAGCAGAGGAGTGTGCTGACCTTGTAGGAGGCAGTGACCTGTCCACTTCTGTGATGATGTTAATGAGAACAGGACTGACAGTGTCCTGATGTGAGGAGGGGGGTGAGAATAAGTGGAAGGATGCCCCAGATTAAAAGTTACCATGGGCAAGGAGTAGGTACCCCAGCAGCACAGAGTACTTCAGCAGATGAGTGTGCTGACCTTGTAGGAGGCAGTGACCTTGATGTCAGAACGGGGGCAGTATGTGAGGAGGGGAACTGAAACAAGTTAGGTTACAGAATAAGAATAACGTAGTGGAAGGAACGGGACACACAGCAGCACAGAGTCCTTAAGCAGAGGAGTGTGCTGATCTTGTAGGAGGCAGTGACCTGTCCATGTCTGTGATGATGTTAGTGAGGACAGGGCTGACAGTGCCATGATGTGATAAGTGGAATGAAGATAAGTGGAAAGAGGTCACAGATTGACAGTTATGCAAGGCAAGGAGCAGGGTCCCCCAGGAGCACAGAGCACTTCAGCAGAGGAGTGTGCTGACCTTGTAGGAGGCAGTGACCTGTTTGCTCATATGAGGATGTTGGTCAGTACAGGGCAGCATGTCACAGGGCCAGTGATGTGAGGAGGGGAATGGTGACAAGTAGGAGGTGACATGCTTAGGAGGGAGTTGAAGACAAGTGCGAGGTGGTCACAGATTGAACATTAGTGGAAGACACAGTCCTCCAGCAGCACAGAGTGTTTTAGGAGTGTGCTGATTCATGTGTGGTGGGCAGTATTCTGTCCACTCATATGATGATGTTAGTGTGGGATGGAGAATGCCCGTTAGGTAGTGGAAGGAGCAGGGTCCCCCAGCAGCACAGAGTATTTCAGGAAATGAATGCACAATGTATGCACCACAGAGACTGGCAGGGTTACAGCCTGAACTAAGTGATGAATATTACTCTGTCCTCCATTCCTGTGCAGTTCCTCTCGAGATGGGAGTATTTCTTAGAGAACATCTCAACTACTGGTACAGTCTGAAGGCGTACTACCTAGCCAAGACGATGGCTGACGTCCCCTTCCAGGTAACCTGCTGAGGACAGGATTGCTACGTTGTTGCATCCTCTTCTATCCTTGATAATTACCATCATCTGCTTCTGGCACCCAGCTTTTCCAGACTCCCGAATGGCATATCTGTTATTGGGTACTGGGCATGCACCGCTGACTACCTTAGGCTCATGTTCCATTCAGGACTCATAGGATTGGTTATGGCGGCCATATTGATTGTCACCCAACTTTCCCAGGAACATATATAAAACCTTATATCTTTTTTAAACTTTCTTCTTTTTTTTTTCAATCATCCCTGTTACGTACTGACCGCATCCTCTCTTTTCAGATCATGTTCCCGGTGGCGTACTGCAGCATCGTGTACTGGATGACATCACAGCCGCCGGACGCCCTGAGATTTGTCCTGTTCTCGGCCCTTGGAACGATGACATCACTAGTGGCTCAGTCTTTAGGGCTTCTGATTGGGGCAGCTTCAAACTCCCTACAGGTAAGGCCCGATAATACCGCCGAATGACGCACTCAGCTCTGCTACATCTGAAAGGTCTAGTGTAATAACAATATAAATGATTTGCTCAGTCAAGAAACCTTTTGCACCCACTGATGGACCCCTCGCCCCTACAGGTGGCCACATTTGTGGGTCCGGTGACGGCGATCCCAGTTCTGCTGTTCTCTGGGTTCTTTGTCAGCTTTGACACCATTCCCAGCTACCTCCAGTGGATGTCCTACATGTCGTACGTCAGGTATGGTGGCAAGAATGTGACTCGTTTGTGTCTCTCTTTTATGGCGCCAACCTATCCCACCACGTTGTGCACAGAACATATCCTTTAGCTTTTGTTGGCATGGAGATAAGCGGCGCCATGGTAGACGCTTATCATGACCTCCTTATTGAAATAAACATCTGACTTCATGCATATGGGAGAGTCGGGCCTCGTAGGAATCCAATTAACCTATCGGTATTTTCTGGGAGGAAACCTGAGCACCTGGAAGAAATCCACACGAAAACACGCAAACAAGAACATACAAAGTCCACATGAAAGTCACTCCTGGGCCAATATGAATCCAAGGCTCCAAGGCCAATCACCGAGAAGTCTCAGGATGAGAAAAACATGGTGGCATAAAAGTAAATGGAGCTGAGTTGCAGTACCACAGGCAACCTGTGGACAGGTGTGGCGCTGTTTCTGGACAGCAGCCATGATTTTTCAATTCTCAAACAACCCCCTCAAAGGGGATGTGCCATTACAATAACTTATCCAGAAGACACAGGACTAGGCTACATTCACATGGCCGTGGTGTTTTGCGGATCTGCAAAACACGGATACTGGCCCATGTGGGTTCCGCAATTTGCGAACCGCACATACCGCCACTATCATAGAAAGTGGTGCTCCACGTGTTCCGCAAAATTGCGGAACAGATGCGGTCTCTTTCATACAGCCCAAGTGTCAGGTCGGCGGAGGTCCGTCTGCTGGGGCCCCTGCTGATCACAAGAACGGGGGTCGCTGTTCCCTCAATGGACTGGAGCACAACAGGGGTCATTTATTAAGACCGCCATTTTTCGGCAGTCTTTTATGTTCCTTTTTCGCTGGTGTTGCTGCCGGAACATGCGTAATTTATGATGCCACGGGCATTTAAAAAGTTTCAAAAATGGAGTTGTGCAACAAGTTTTTGCCAGAAAGAGGAGTAAAACTGTTCATGAATGACCCCCAATGGCGGTTTTGATTCTCCCTGCCCTACCGGAGGATGTGCCTGGTTTATGACTAGTGATGAACGGCATAGGCAATATTAGAATTTGCGACATTTCGCAAATTTTTGGCTGAATATTAGCCATAAATTCGCAAATTCGAGAATTTGTGATCTCCAGTCATTGTTTAATTGATTGCGAAAATCGGTAATGTAATATATTGGCGATAAATTCACGATTAGAATATTCAACACTATTCGCGAATACGAATATATAGCACTATATTCAAAATATCAGCAAATTCTCTAAGTGGCGATATTTGCGATTAAAATTTGTGATTTGAATATTCGCGCTCAACACTATTTATGACGAGGTGGGTGTCCAGCAGTCCATGTCCCTGGAGGCGAAAATTACCCCCGCTAACTGAGTGGAGTATTTTTCCGCCAATATTTATGCCCGCTTCCAAAATTGTCACATGGGTGTTTAAAAAATTGCAACAAAAAAACCACAACCAACATCGCCAGAAATAGGCATAGTGCTGTTCGTAAATAACCCCCAATGAGCAGTGATAAGCAGTTCGCAGTGTTCGCCCGCGAACACATGCGGGCTGCCATCTTGACTCACCCGCCCGGAACGGTGCGCGTGTATTGCGGATCCGCAAATGCGGTCCGCAATACGGTAACTGGCATCACGCGTTCGTGTGAACGAGCCCTTAGGGTGAGAGGGGTTCTCTGTAAGGAGTTAATTGACCAATTAGACCCACAGTCTTTTAACAGCGAAACAGCAATAGAATACTGGCTCCGTAAACAGCAGCTTGTTGACGGTTGCTATAAAGCAACATAAAATAGTAAAAATTTACATATCCAGCTCCCAGGGAGCATTGCTCTAAGTACTGCCACCCCTTGGATCTCCCCAAGTAGAATGAGTGCTTTCCAAAGGACTATACGCTATTTCTGTGATGGCTAACCTCTGGCACACCAGCTGTGGTAAAACTACAACTCCCAAGATGCACACTTGCTTGGCTATTCTTAGAACTCCACAGTAATAAATGGAGCATGCTGGGAGTCATAGTTTCACCACAGCTGGAGTGTTGGAGGTTAGGCATCACGGCCTATGTTAACCCCAGGTGAAGCTCCACCTCAGCCCCAACCTAGAAATCTTCCGTTCTTCCCTCTTCCTAGATTAACAGAATATGTTTCCTTAACAGATACGGATTTGAGGGAGTCATTTTATCTATTTACGGCCTGGACAGAGAAGACCTGCACTGCGACAAAGATGAAACCTGCCACTTCCAGAAGTCAGAAGCCATATTAAAGGAACTAGACGTAGAAAATGCCAAGCTGTACTTAGACTTTATCATCCTCGGAGTTTTCTTCGTCACCCTGCGCCTCATAGCCTATTTCGTACTTCGATACAAAATCCGGGCAGAGAGGTAAAGGCCAAGCCACGAAGGAAGGTTAGTTTGATGCATGGGAGCATTCCTCTGAAGATCATTATGATACTGCTCTACTAGGGAGATGCCACCAGACCCAACTTTGCCGAACCTTGTTGGGTTTTGTTGACTTGTTGGGTGATCCTCTCAAGTACTCTGGGGATATTTTTCTCCCTCTGGCTATTGGTTTATTATAAACTTTCTAGATTTAACTAGGAAGAAACAGAAGGGAAATCTAGAGAATCAAGAGTTGACTACTCAAGTATTCCATGGAGGAGACGGAAGGAGAGACATCTTCATCCTATAGTATTGACGTAGAATGACCTTGCAGCTAATGACTATGTCATGGGAGGGGTATTTTGTCACTTGGAATTTTTTGGATCCCTTAAGACCTCATCATCTCGGATGTTCTAAATTTCAATGGCTTTCCAAAAGGTACAACTAATTTTGACAATCCATGTCAACAGAATCCGTCACCAAGAAGAACCCCTTTAAATAAGGCCATCTGTAAGGTACCTAGTGAGTACAGTAGTACAAATTAAATTAAAGTGGCAATTGGGGGAGGGGGGGGGGTCGTAATGGAACATAGCTCATGTGCTAACACCATTTCAACTGGTTACTAGAGTCATATAAAAGTGGTTCCTGCTCCTCAGGGGTGGGGAGATGTTATTCTGTACTTTTAGTGGTTCTGCTCTCTAAAGGCTGGAGAACAACACTGACATATAGACTCATGCTTCAGTTCGATCCCCTAAGTAGTGGTCCTGACACGACTTTAAAGGGGACAGATTCCCGTTAACATTTAGCTCAGTTTTACTAGAGTCATATAAAAGTGGTTCCTGCTCCTCATGGGTGGGGAGATGTTATTCTCTACTTTTATTGGTTCTGCTCTATCAAGGCTGGAGAACAACACTGACATATAGACTCATGCTTCAGTTCAATCCCCTAAGGAGTGGTCCTGACACGACTTTAAAGGGGACAGATTCCCGTTAACATTTAGAGCTGGTCTCAGAAGTACTCTTGAAGAACAGCCATGTATCTAAACATAACTTCAGTTCTATGACCTCACCAATGACTTGATTGAGGTCTGAATGTAGCAGGGGAACATGATGTTCACTTGATCCAAGACCTTAATCCTTCAAAACCCAGTCAGTCTAGCCATGCTCTTATTTATAACGATGATATATTCCATGTAAATCCAGACTGTAACCTGAAGATATTCTCCACCAATATTTTTGAAAAAATCTGATTAATATGGCAGAACGAAGTGTAAAAAGATCATGGACCAAATACTACCAAGGCTCCTTCTCAGTTCAACCTTAGCAGTCTGAGACATTCTGGTTACTAGGGAATGACTGTCTAGAAACCCCTTGTAAAAGGTTGTGAAGCAGTGTAGCATGCCATTCCTCATCTATATTAGTAATAAGATTTTTCTAATAAAACTGCAGATGGAGAACCTCCTCCATAGTTGAGGTAGCCATTCTATAGAATGAGATCATACTTTCCTGAATGTAGAATTGACCCACAAAACTCCTTAAGAAGCCCCCATATACCTGTCACATTGTTTATTCCACGCAAACGTACTGGTATTTCTGCTTTCGCTCTCTGGTTTTCTCCATTTTAAGCACAACCTACCTCAACAATATGCACAAGGACATTGAACTCGTTAAAACTCGCAACGCAGAACTATTCCGTAGCTGAATGTATGTAGAGCGCTACCTGCATGTTTATAAAGCAACATGGCCACCATCAAGGCCCTATGGGGTTCAGGTGTCTAGTCCATCAGCAGATATCAAGCTTGAAATGAGCCTCATGGTAAAGAACATATTGCACCGTTTTTCCTCCCCAAATATTGTAGTTCCGACTCAAAACAAAAGGGATGGGACCAGGCGGTCTCAGTACTGCAATATATGTGCACACGTGTGTAATACATGTACCATCACCACACTATGGATACATGATTCCTATATTGTGGCTGTTGAGGACTTTGATGTCCACTGCATCCGATAATATCTTCTAAGAATTATTTTTCATTATTGTTATTTAACAGTTTTATTGCGACATGAACTTAGACTGAGCTAGAAGCCATTCTGTGTCCTTTCACCAAAACATTCCTGGTGATCCGGTTGTGTTTATATTTTGGATCAGCAGAGAACGAATTAATATTTTGTATAGATGAATAAATTTGTACTAAAAACCTGCGCTCCACCCTGACATTATTTACATTTCATCTCATCAATGCATAATTATTGTAGTCAGGCCAGAGTCATATACCAGTGGTGACCATAGTAAACTCCCTTTAATTCAACAGTACTTGGATGGAGTGAGATATTGCACTGATCATAGTTATATTCTGTATTCTACTCCAGAGCTGCACTCACTATTCTGCTGGTGGAGTCACTGTGTACATACATTACATTACTTATCCTGTACTGATCCTGAGTTGCATCCTATATTATACTCCAGAGCTGCACTCACTATTCTGCTGGTCGAGTCACTGTGTACATACATTATATTACTTATCCTGTACTGATCCTGAGTTACATCCTGTATTATACTCCAGAGCTGCACTCACTATTCTGCTGGTGCAGTCACTGTGTACATACATTACATTACTTCTCCTGTACTGATCCTGAGTTACATCCTGTATTATACTGCAGAGCTGCACTCACTATTCTGCTGGTGGAGTCACTGTGTACAGACATTACATTACTTATCCTGTACTAATCCTGAGTTACATCCTGTATTACAGTCCAGAGCTGCACTCACTATTCTGCTGGTGCAGTCACTGTGTACATACATTACTTATCCTGTACTGATCCTGAGTTACATCCTGTATTATACTCCAGAGCTGCACTCACTATTCTGCTGGTGAAGTCTCTGTGTACATACATTACATTACTTATTCTGTACTGATCCTGAGGTACATCCTGTATTATACTCCAGAGCGGCACTCACTATTCTGCTGGTGGAGTCACTGTGTACATACATTACATTACTTATCCTGTACTGATCCTGATTTATATCCTGTATTATACTCCAGAGCTGCACTCACTATTCTGCTGGTGCAGTCACTGTGTACATACATTACTTATCCTGTACTGATCCTGAGTTACATTCTGTATTATACTCCAGAGCTGCACTCACTATTCTGCTGGTGCAGTCACTGTGTACATACATTACATTACTTATCCTGTACTGATCCTGAGTTACATCCTGTATTATACTCCAGAGCTGCACTCACTATTCTGCTGGTGCAGTGACTGTGTACATACATTACTTATCCTGTACTGATCCTGAGTTATATCCTGTATTATACTCAAGAGCTGCACTCACTATTCTGATGGTGGAATCACTGTGTACATACATTACATTACTTATCCTGTACTGATCCTGAGTTACATCCTGTATTACAGTCCAGAGCTGCACTCACTATTCTGCTGGTGCAGTCACTGTGTACATACATTACATTACTTATCCTGTACTGATCCTGAGTTATATCCTGTATTATACTCCAGAGCTGCACTCACTATTCTGCTGGTGCAGTCCCTGTGTACATACATTACATTACTTATCCTGTACTGATCCTGAGTTACATCCTGTATTACAGTCCAGAGCTGCACTCACTATTCTGCTGGTGCAGTCACTGTGTACATTACATTACTTATCTTGTACTGATCCTGAGTTACATCCTGTATTATACTCCAGAGCTGCACTCACTATTCTGCTGGTGCAGTCACTGTGTACATACATTACTTATCCTGTACTAATCCCGGCCTGGCAACTAATCTGAGCTCATCTTTCATATTTCCAGAGCAGATTAAGAGATGAAAGCTGCCCTGTGATTGGTTGCTATGGGCCTCCTGTATGAACACTGGTGGTGTCGGCCATAGCAACCAACTTGTCTCTCCTCACCTGTGTCTGACAGGCGGCTTATTTGAAGGAATTTCTTTGCATAATAAAGCAGAGAGGTGTCACTGATGTGTGGTTTTTAGAAGATTGATGGTGGGGGGTCGTGTGGCCCCCTTTCCTTCGTCTTTCATCTTCTCCATGAATGTAATTGTCCTCTAGTCTATATGGAGACCTCCAAAGTAAAAAAATGGTTTCTGATTTCTATATTCTTGTATAATGAAAAGTTGAAACCTTTAAAGATTTGTTGTGACCGGGTTCTTTCCCATAGATAAGATCTCTGCTTCCTGTCAGTGAACCCATACAGAGGTACTCATGTAGTCCTATTTGCCAACTTTTTGAAAAATTGTGGGTGTTATGACATAAACCCGAGCTATTAATATGTAGGCTACACCTCAAACCTCCTCCAAGCGCCCTTAAATCAGGAGAAGTTACCTATACTGAAAGGTGCTAGGACCCAGACAGTTCAACAAGTCCCAGAACCTAAATCCCAGCACCCTAACAGTTCACTAGACTCCTGACCTCAGCACCCAGGCTGCAACACCCTCACCCTAATATCAAGACCTAAGAACCATAGCTCAGCACCCAGACCACAACACCCTGACCCCAACATCAGGACTCCAGCACCTAGAAACTATTATCCTGACCCCAACACTATGACTCCAGCACCCAGACCACAACACCCTAACTCTTGAACATAGACCTCAGCACCTGGGCTGCAACACCCTGACCCCAACATCAAAACTCCATCATCCAGACAGTTCAGCAAATTCCAGAACCTTGACTCCATCACCCTAATAGTTCACTAGACTCCAGACCTCAGCCCCCAGACTGCAACACCCCAAAATAAGGGCCCAGGTACCCAGACCATGGCAGCCCAACTGCTACACCCTGACCCCAACACTAAGACTCCAGCACCTAGACTGCAACATCCTCACCCTATATCAGAGCTAACAAACCAGACCTCAGCACCCAGACCCCAGCATGAGGGTTCAGGAACCCAGATCATGGCACCCAGACCGCAACACCCTGACCCCAACATTAGGATTCCAGCACCTCGAACCTATCACCGTGACCCCAACACTATGTCTCCAGCACCCAGACCTCAACACCCTGACCCCAACATCAGGACTCCAGCACCCTGACAGTTCAGCAAGTTCCAGAACCTTGACTCCAGCACCCTAATAGTTCACTAGACTCCAGACCTCAGAACCCAGACTGCAACACCCCAACATGAGGGCCCAGGTACCCAGACCATGGCGGTCAGACCGCTACACCCTGACCCCATGTGGACTCCAACACCTAGAATGTATGACCCTGACCCCAACACTATGACTCCAGCACCCAGGCCGCAACACCCTGACCCCAACATGTGGACTCCAACACCTAGAATCTATCACCCTGACCCCAACACTATGACTCCAGCACCCAGGCCGCAACAACCTGACCCCAAAATGTGGACTCCAACACCTAGAACCTTTCACCCTGACCCAAACACTATGACTCTAGCACCAATGCTCTGACCCAAACATCAGGACTCCAGCCCTCAAACCTATAACTCTGACCCCAACACCCAGACCGCAACACCCTAACTCTTGAACCAAGTCCTCAGCACTTGGACAGCAACACCCTGACCCCAACATCTAAACTCCAGCACCCTGACAGTTCAGCAAATCCCAGAACCAAGACTCCAGCACCCTTATAGTTCACACCACTCTGACCCAACATCAGGACTCCAGCATCCAGACCATATGACTCTTACCCCAACACTAAATCTTCGGCACCCACACAGCAACACCTTGACACCTGAACCCCGACCTCAGAACCCAAACTGCAACACCCTCACCCCAAAATCTGGACTCCAGCACCCACAACGTATCACGGTGACTCCAACAATAAGACTCCATGAACCTAGACCTCCTCACATGGGCTGCAACACCATAATTAAAGGAGTTTTCCGGGGGTTTAATATTGATGACCTATCCTCAGGATTGGCGTGGGTCCGACACCCGGCACTGCCGCCGATCACCAGTGTGAGGAAGCTGTGTCAAGCGCTGTTCTTCCTCACAGCTCACCAAGCACAGCGCCATCCATTGTATAGTGGTTGTGCTTGGTATTGCAGCCCAGGACCATTCACTTTAAATGGGACTGAGCTGCACATAGACCATGTGACCGATGAACCTGACATCACCGGCCTAGGAAGAGGCCAAACAGCTGATTGGCCGGGGTACCGGGAGGTGAACCCTTGCCAATCTGATATTGATGACTTATTCTGGAGAATGACCATCAGTATCAAAATCTCAGACAACCCCAATGGAAAATCCCTTTAATGGACAGTTGGTGGTGCGGGACTCAATCGTCTGCCTTTGCCTCTATTGACCGCCATGATTTTGTGGGTTACATCCTAATGGGGTGCATCTACAGTCACCCTCTAAGTGAAATGATTGTGTCCCCCCCCCTCATCTGTCCCACCAGTTCCTCTACGTGGTCGGCCGCTATATGTTGCATGGGGGCCGGCGAGCCCCGCGTTATTGCACGCCCCGGGAGTGGTTTGTTATTTTAAGTCATAAACGCCTTGAAAATAAGCAGACATCTAAAAAATAACGAAGTGCGAACAATAACTGGACGGGGGCCCGAAAGACAGTGTACCAATGTCATCGAGAAATCAGGAAGGGAAAGCCTTAATGAGAAAAGTCAATATTGACCTCAAACCTTTAGTCACCGCGGCAGCGAGAGACGCCACATCTGATAATCGGCTGCCGGCGATGTGATGGAGGCGAGCACAGTGTGTGCGTATACCGTATATACCTCACCGCAGCCAGAGCATCCCTGCTGGAAGGTGGAGATCCGAGCCGCAAAAAAAGTGCGGAAGGGGTCTAGCGCCATGCAGAAATAATTGTGTACAATAAGCCACGCCTCTAATCGCACCCGGGCCCCTTTTCGCCCCTTATTGCCCCAACACAGTAAGAATGTCCCCTTTGTGCCACCTCACAATAGTGATGTCCAGGGGCGTAGTTAAAGGCTCATGGGCCCGGGGGCAGGAGTTCAGCTTTGTGGCCAGGGTCAGGGGAGCACCTAACCTTCCTGCTGCCTAAGGCAAAAATTGGAATGCCCCCCCATACCAAATTCTGGACCTAACCCTTTCCCTCCAGCCAGAGGTGTAACTTGACCTGCATGCACTTTCTATAATACCGGCACAAGGGTGACTGCTACCTCTGCACCCCCTTTAGCTACGCCCCCGGTGATGTCCCTTAGTGCCCCCTAAACAGCAATGATGCCCCTTAGTGTCCCTTTGACATTATGATGCCCCTTTAGTGCCCCTTTGACAGTATGATGCCCCTTTAGTGCCCCTTTGACAGTATGATGCCCCTTTAGTGCCCCCCCTCCTCCTCCTCACCACCGACTCAGAATGATGCCTCAAAGGTCCTCCATCACAGCAGGGTAATCATTTGGTGCCCCTGACACAGTATGATGCCCTTTAGTGCCCCCATTTAGTATGAAGCCCCTAAGTGCACTTGACACAGTATGGTGCCCCTTTAGTGCCCCCTCCCTTACACACACAATTAGTATAATGCTCCAAAATGCCCCCTTCACAGCAGGCTGATCCTTTGGTGCCCCTGACACTGTATGATGCCCCCTTAATGCCCCTGATATAGTATGATTCCCTTTAGTGCCCCTCATTCAGTATGAGGCCCCTAAGTGCCCATGACACAGTATGGTGCCTCCTAATGCCCCTGATATAGTATAATGCCCTTTAGTGCCCCCCATTCAGTATGAAGCCCCTAGGTACCCTTGACACAGTCCGGTCCCCCTTTAGTTCCCCCCACTCAGTATGTTGCCCCAAAATGCCCCATCACAGTATGATGCCCTGTTAGTGCCCCTGACACAGTATGATGCCCTTTAGTGCCCCCATTTAGTATGAAGCCCCTAAGTGCACTTGACCCAGTATGGTGCCCCTTTAGTGCCCCAGATCCCCCCGCCCCCTTACACACACAATTAGTATAATGCTCCAAAATGCCCCCTTCACAGCAGGCTGATCCTTTGGTGCCCCTGACACAGTATGAAGCCCCCTTAAGACGCTCACCTAGTGCCCCCTCACAGTATCTGCTAGCTGTAATTGCAGATCCGCCTGCTGCCACTGGGTGGCGATGCTGACACGCTGATATTTCCTTGACTTTTGGGCGGCTTTGGGGCAGAACTGGTTTCCGCCCGCTTCGTTCTGCCGGATTCTCTATAGAAATGATACAAATTGTTACTTTTAGTTCTATACAGAATTCTCCATTGTTCTTTTAAGGTATTTATCTCATTAATGGCCGATTCTGAGGACCTGGTCCCTGCAGAACGAAGGGGCCTCTTCAGTCTGCGGATTTCGGGGTTCTCCTGTGTCGTACCCCCGCAGATCACATACTGGGAGCCTATGAATATGTCAGAGCGGGTCCCTGCGTCATGCTGCGTCCCCCTCAGGCCCCGCACGAGGCAGCGTCTGATTAGACGTCAGGGGTTAATATCGGCTGCGGACCGAAGGTGTAAGTGTGTGACACAAGTGCGGACTCGTTATCGCCGCGCGGCTCGGAGCCAAGTCACACATTCCTCAGCCAGAATGAGATCGGCCGTGTTTACTCCTTTCTATCTTCTTTATATAGGAGGGTGTAACATTCTGCCATGGCAGGTACCAGCCTTCCCCAACCAGGGGCCCGGCCGGGGGGCCCCTACATGACTCTGTGTGGATAGCATGGAGGGATGCAAGTCCACCAGTGCCACCAGGCGGAGAACTATGCCCTGGCGTATGCCCCCAGTGCCCAAATAACGCTGCCATATTAGTGACACATCTTAGTGATATGCCGCCAAGACCACCCCTTTAAAGGCAAACCCCACCTAAGCCCTAAATAATATGAGTGGACCCCAATCCCTTACCATTCTACAGGAACATGGGTTCTGGAAGCTGAGGTTTGGGGAGCTGTTTGATGGGTCCTTACAATGTTCTTGTTTTGCTGGAGATCACTTAGTGATTCTAAAGGGTCAAAAAAAATCATTTATAAAAAAAATATATATTTTTTTTTTACCTCTAAAAGTTTTTTTGTCCTACCAACAGCCCCTCATATCTCAGCTTCCTGGATACATTTCAGACATGTAGTGAGAGTGGTCACACCTACATTTTTAGGGTCCATCAAAATACAGTCGGCTTCTTTCAGTATAAGGGCGCCTGCACGCAAACTTATTTTTCTTCCTTTCCGTTTTTTTACAGGTCCGTACGCGGAACCATTTATTTCAAGTGGGCTTGAAAAAAAACGGAAATGATTCGGTGTGCATTCAGTGTCTGTATGTCCGTTTCGCCAATAAATTAGAACATGTCCTATTCTTGTCCGTTTTGCGGACAAGGACAGGCATTGTTATGATGGAGCTGCAAAAAAAAAAAAACGCATGCAACACGGACATCTGTGTTTTGCAGACTTCAAAATACATACGGTCGTGTGCATGAGCCCTTACTGTGTCTGTGTAGCTTTTGGCATACAGATGTAGCAGAGTTGAAAGTGCTCACTTTTGTGACTTAAAGGGGTTTCCCAGATTTTTATTATTGATGGCTTGTCCTCGATGTGGGTGGGACTACAGCGCTCTGTCCATTGTGTAGTGCGCAGTGTCGGTTACTGCATTCAGTCCATGGGGTTATACACTTCCAGTGCCGGAGCTGCTGCGGAACAACTGATTGGTGAGGGTGACGGGTATCAGACTCCCGCCAACCTGATCTTAACCATCAGTAACCAGTAAAATCCTAAACTAAAACTCCTCTGCACTTCACCAAAACAGCCACCAGATGGTGCAAGTGAGACTGCACTGGTAATGTACTGTATGCAGTCTAATATACTGTTTCATGAGTTGTCCCAAATGACAAACTCAGCTCTGCTACACCTGTATGTGCATATACAGTAGACACTTGGAATTTTAATTTTACATTAATCTGTGTTGATCTTTAAGGGTCCCAAACCTTTGTGGTCCCCCATAGCATGCCGAATGCAAGGGAAACATAGACAAACAGCACAGCTAGTTGTTCTTCTTGTCAACGGATGAGGACCCCTAGTGGTCAGGCATGTAGGGGCATTACTTATGCTGTCTGCTCTGGACGAATGGACTCAGTGTCCATCCTAAACTACACGTCCAGTAGAAATGATGGCGGTCTGCTGTTTAATTTCAGTACTTGCTGTCTCTTCACTAGAGCCAAGCTGCAGAACCAGATACAACCTGTGGACAGGAGTGGCGCTATTTCTGCAAGAAGCTAGCCGTGTTTTTCTAATCCTGTACAAATCCTTTAAGCCAGTAAAAAGCTTCCACCCAAGTCTGTGCTTAGAGGTTACAACGCCAGGAACAAATACCGAACAACCTCCTGCCAGGAATAAAAACTTCTCTACTGCAAACAGAAATATTCAGCATAAAAAGTTAAACAGCAGAATAGTGAGTGCAGCTCTGCAGTATAATACAGGATGTAACTCAGGATCAGTACAGGATAAGTAATGTCATGTATGTACACAGTGACTGCACCAGCAGAATAGTGAGTGCAGCTCTGGAGTATAATACAGGATGTAACTCAGGATCAGTACAGGATAAGTAATGTATGTACACAGTGACTGCACCAGCAGAATAGTGAGTGCAGCTCTGGAGTATAATACAGGTTGTAACTCAGGATCAGTACAGGATAAGTAATGTAATGTATGTACACAGAGACTGCACCAGCAGAATAGTGAGTGCTGCTCTGGGGTATAATACAGGATGTAACTCAGGATCAGTACAGGATAAGTAATGTATGTACACAGTGACTCCACCAGCAGAATAGCGAGTGCAGCTCTGGAGTATAATACAGGATGTAACTCAGGATCAGTACAGGATAAGTAATGTAATGTATGTACACAGTGACTGCACCAGCAGAATAGTGAGTGCAGCTCTGGAGTATAATACAGGATGTAACTCAGGATCAGTACAGAATAAGTAATGTAATGTATGTACACAGTGACTGCACCAGCAGAATAGTGAGTGCAGCTCTGGAGTATAATACAGGATATAAATCAGGATCAGTAGAAGGATAAGCAATGTAATGTATGTACACAGTGACTCCACCAGCAGAATAGTGAGTGCAGCTCTGGAGTATAATACAGGATATAACTCAGGATCAGTACAGGATAAGTAATGTAATGTATGTACACAGTGACTGCACCAGCAGAATAGTGAGTGCAGCTCTGGAGTATAATACAGGATATAACTCAGGATCAGTACAGGATAAGTAATGTAATGTATGTACACAGTGACTGCACCAGCAGAATAGTGAGTGCAGCTCTGGAGCATAATACAGGATGTAACTCAGGACCAGTACAGGATAAGTAATGTAATGTATGTACACAGTGACTGCACCAGCAGAATAGTGAGTGCAGCTCTGGAGTATAATACAGGATATAACTCAGGATCAGTACAGGATAAGTAATGTAATGTATGTACACAGTGACTGCACCAGCAGAATAGTGAGTGCAGCTCTGGAGTATAATACAGGATGTAACTCAGGATCAGTACAGGATAAGTAATGTAATGTATGTACACAGTGACTGCACCAGCAGAATAGTGAGTGCAGCTCTTCTGTATAATACAGGATGTAACTCAGGATCAGTACAGGATAAGTAATGTAATGTATGTACACAGTGACTCCACCAGGAGAATAGTGAGTGCAGCTCTGGAGTATAATACAGGATGTAACTCAGGATCAGTGCAGGATAAGTAATGTAATGTCTGTACACAGTGACTGCACCAGCAGAATAGTGAGTGCAGCTCTGGAGTATAATACAGGATAAGTAATGTAATGTCTGTACACAGTGACTGCACCAGCAGAATAGTGAGTGCAGCTCTGGAGTATAATACAGGATGTAACTCAGGAACAGTACAGGATAAGTAATGTAATGTATGTACACAGTGACTGCACCAGCAGAATAGTGAGTGCAGCTCTGGAGTATAATACAGGATAAGTAATGTAATGTATGTACACAGTGACTCCACCAGCAGAATAGTGAGTGCAGCTCTGGAGTATAATACAGGATGTAACTCAGGAACAGTACAGGATAAGTAATGTAATGTATGTACACAGTGACTGCACTAGCAGAATAGTGAGTGCAGCTCTGGAGTACAATATAATGTATTCAATGTACAGTGACAGAGTAGCTACATTAGTTCTGCATGTAGGCTGCAAAGCGGTGTTTGGTTAATCATGCGGTCTCCATTCATTGCTCATGTTCCTTCCCCACTACATCTATATGAGGTCGAAGTTCTTACGCTTTAAATCAAATCAACATGAAATCCCTAACACAGAACGATTGTCGCAAACCTTATAAATGTCAGTTACGTGGAAGCCATTGTATTCCATGTATTGATGTAACTGTTTGCACACACAATAGCTATACCGCAAGCCTCTTATTGCACACATGTACCTTTAAAGAACTTGTGCAGCTCTGGTACATATGTTGTATGGTAGATGACAGGGGGACTTGTTTAGCAATGTATAATTCATGCTTGCCGCTCATCATCCGGTCTGGTGATTAGGGTGGAGTACACTGAGTGTCTTCTAAAAACATGGAACTAAAAACTAAGGAGGTCGGTGTCTCTCAAGCTGGTCACTTCCAGCCCTTTGTACTACAAGCAAAAAAATACATAGGAAAAATACTAATTAATACATGGAAGATAGTGAGGAGAGGAGGGGGATGCAGCTGCAGTCAGTGTATTAGACTCTATGCTGTGAGACGGGAGGAGGAGAGGGACCTGGACTCACAGAGAAACTCCTCTGCATATAATATATCTGCACTGGTCTGCAAAGGGAGGGAGATTTATTTTTTAATAATAGGATCACTTAAAGGGATGTGTAGGTCAAGCTAGAGGTTGCCCATACCAACCAATCAAATGTCAGCTGCTATTACGCAAGCAACGAGCTGATTGGCCGCTATAGGCAACTTCATTTTCGATGATATTGTAGAGCAAAATGCATTGAGTGCACAAGTTTTGTCCAGGTCAATGTCATCGTTGAAGATTGTATACAAGACTAAGCTCCATTTTATCGATTCTGTAAAAATTCCAAAAATTCCTTTAAAAAAAAAAATATATATATTTTTTACTGTGCACCAAATTGCAAATCACAGATAGATCTATATGATGTTTGTATAAATCTCTCGGGAAAGGAAGGATTTTTTTTATATCTATATTTTAACATTTAGTCATTATACATTTTAAGAAAAATGTAAAAAAATAAATAAATAAAAATTTAAAAAAATATTTCATGTTTGTTATTAACTGGGAAACTAGAATTCCAATATTATTTTTTTTTTTATTAACAATGCAAGAATCAATGCAAGCAACCAGCGTGCGGAAATGTGCATCGATGTCTCTTGTGGAAGTGTAGCTTGTTTCCATGCGTGTAAAGTTTTTTGCACTACTTCATCGGGGGAGTGTAGCGATAAGCGCTCCGTGCACGCCGTCATAGATTTGCACTGCTCTAGATACACCTGGTATTTGACTGTAATTGCTCACCGTTCTTTGGGACAATGTACTGTATATGACTTTACCAATAGGATGTGGGGCATTTCAATAAATTACCCTTGTTGACATTCCTTGGGTGCGTCTGAGTGGTTAATCCATGGAACACCAAGACAAAGTCTACTTAGGTATGGCCCCATGACCATCCGGATCTTGTGTACACAGCCTCTCATGACTCATAACCACCAGTGAGAAGACTTTGGGTTTCTCCTCTGCTACTCTCCAATGGACTTCCTCAAGACCATGAAGGTTCCTGAAGTCATGTCTTAATTAAAATCCATGCTAGAACATGATGATCCAATGTATAGAACCTGAATCCATGGAGGCCCTTACAATATTCCGGATTGACGATATTAATGCCTAGATCTTGCATGCATGACACTCATGTGACTACATGACCTCAGGAGATGGCCTTAGATTGCATGTTCATGTACATTATTACAGGGGATTGTCGTTGGGGTTCCTGGACCCTCAGCTCATCTTGAGTTGAGGAATACTTGGCCACCTCTCAAATTTTGTCAACGGAAGTCCAAGCAAGGTTTCTGTAGATAGTTCCCCTTTAAAATCCATGGTGGCAGATATTTCTCCTCAAAAGCCAGTCGTGCTTAGAGTCAACTCCTTGGTTCATGAAGGTCTTTGAAGGCCAGATCATGTGTACACATGTTCTTGGTTGCTATATAACACCTGGAGAACCGGGGGTACTAGTTCTCCTTGAAGAGATCCAACTGAAATGTGAAGTTTTACAGGCAAAGCTCCATGGGACAATACAGTATATGCAAATTAGCTGACCCCAGGAAGAAGACGGCCGTCTCTAATGCCACCTATAGTCCACTATACTGTAAACCAATGTCTAATTCCTAAAAGAGCAATTTGGCTAATATCCCTGGCCAAATTTCAACATGTTATGGGTTGAGTATTTCCTTACAGGGTGGCTAACTATAGGTAGCACTAGAGAGACAGTTGTCTTCCTTCTGGACGTCCAGCTCATATCCAGGGGAGTCTTCTCATGGCACCAGACTAATGGCTGTATTACACTGGCCGATAATCGCGAACGAGCATCCATAGTAATCATCTTGCAGTGTAATACTGCCGCCAATTGCCTGACCTAAAAATCTTCGTTTGCCGGCGGCAGATCGTGCTGTCTAATTACAATCTGCCGTCGGGAAACTGCTAGACACCATGGGGACAAGTGATGGCATAGCGATCAATCCTCCCCATGCTGCTGCAGAGGAGATCGCTGCATGTAATAGCATTGGTCTCCTCCGCTAGCGAGCAAGCGATAGCCGTAAGGGAACGCTTCCCTCCGGACAATCGCCTGCCGACTTGCCTGTCTAATACGGGCTAGTTTCACACTAGCGCTTGAGATCCGGTCGGCTGTTCCGGATCTCTCTGCATTGCCAGAAGTTTGTAAGTCTCCATCTGGCACCATTAATTATATTTCCACCGGTCCCCATTATAGTTAAGACAGAGACTTACAAACTTCTGGCAATGCCGGAACGCAGAGAGACCCGGAACAGCCGTCCGGATGTCGAGTGCTAGCCTAATACACAACATGTGCCACAGACTACATGTTCCTGCCGGGTGCGGCAAAGAACTAAAAACACTTTCCTCTACAAGATAAGGAATGAGGTTGGGTTTTCACTTTGCTTTTGTGCTGATTTTTTTAAAAAAACACGTACTTTTTGCATTTTTGTTACAGTGAAGCATATTATTATGGAAATTGCTTATGCCGTTTTTCCAGGTGATTTAAAGAGTTTATCCCATGAAAAGTATGACTCTACAGTGAATATGAAGTAGTATTACAACACACATGCACCAAAAACACCGTAGTTTTTTTAAATTTATGCACATTAAATTTTGCTGTCTGGTAGCGCCCCCTGCTGTTTATCCTTCTGTTCCACCTCTTGCATTCAGTAGTGGACGGACATGGTCAGTAACTTCCCTGAAAAGCAGGTGGAGCGGCCCAGATACCTTTCATTCATTCATTCATGGCGTCTAGTAAATTTATAGAAATATATACGTAGCTCTGTCTCTCTCTAGGAAACAGCGGAGGCGTCACATACCATATGTATCAGAATACATATATGCAGGGAAGGAAAGGGTTTACTACATCTGATTTTTCTATTGTATCCCCCTGTTTCAAACCAAGGAAATGCATAGACCAGCCTGCAGCTATAATGGTATCTCACTCATAAGCACATGTGTATCATAGGCACACGGGCGGAATACTGCTGACTGGTACTGACCGACTCCAGTGTCACACGGACCAGCTTCTTCAGGGCCACGAACGTAGCTGTCCACGTGCTCCATTTACATCATTCCTCCCAACTGTCAACAATCATGATCTTACATAAAATATAAATATACCCAAAAGAGTAATTATAGATAAAAAAACTAAAAACTTAGAGTCGCTGTACTTTCACACAATTTCATTTCACTTAATAGAGAATGGTGTAAGTAGCAAATTTCTAAATGACTTCATTTAAAGGGGCTGTCCAACGAAAAATAATCTACAGTTTTCAAACCAGCGCCTGGATCTGAATACTTTTGTAATTGTATGCAATAAAAAAATTTGCATAGCCACTGAGTTATTCAATAAAAGGTACAGTTTCTGTACAGCGCCACCTGCTGTTTGTGTTTGTTTCTCATTTCTTTGACCTGCTCACTGAGAAGGCCGCACATGCTCAGTTTCATCCTTCAGCTGCCTCCTGAGCTGTGATAGGAAGAGCATGGACACGCCCCCTGAGCTGCAGCAGTAAAGACACGCCCCTTGAGAGGTCAGCTTGATAAAAATCTAGCAGAGCAATGAATGTGGAGATCTCTGGATCCATGTGAGGTACACAGCTGGTTCTAGCTTTGTTAGAAAGAAGTTGTCATGTCCTATATGATGTCTGATTTTAATTTTTTACATTAGTTATAGGATAACCCCTTTAAAAAACCTGCCTGCAGCTACCTGAAAAAAGGTGTGAAGGCATGGCCACTAGACGGTCTCACTTCCACCTACCTTTCAGTCCACTGCCAGTTGTTAGGCTAAAAACCATCCCTAGTAACAGAGACACAGACGTGCGGGCGTGTCAGAGCTAGCCGAGATCCTGAGCCTGATAAAAGAACTGCTTCTACACTGTTTTTGAAGAGCAGAGAAGTTCCTGTGTGTAAGTGTGATTTATCCCTCCTTAAAGGCTTTCTGAGCTCCAGAGCTGAAAACGAACATAGTGGGAAGGAAGGGAAAGGACGTCTAAACAGTACAGTGCTGGCAGAAGGGAGGTGCCCCATACTTCTGAGTGAAATGCATCTAGCTGTGCAGCTGAAACAGCCATTAATATAGCTGAAAAAAGAAACCCCAGAAACATCTGTTCATTCACAGTTATGGTTCTAAGAAGAAGCACAGTCATTATGCAAACATTTTTTTTTTAAACTCAGGTACGCTTTAAGATAAGAAAAATACATCATTGGAGCATCTATATCACTATAGGTGTGTGACTATATGACACCCGACTAATTCTACTGCAAAGTAGTTTCATGACCCATGCCACCATAGTTCAAAATAAATCTTGCTCAGCTGTGTGCAGTTGTTTTTATGCTGCCAGGGCTTGCTGCTGGTTGGATTACCAAGTGTAAGTATACTATTTCAATCATTCCTCACTCCCCTCTCATAGTCATTGCCTCTAATTACAGCTGCCTGTATGCTCCTCTATTACCAGTGTAAGGTAGTGCTATAATTACTCACAAAGCTTCCCTGCTAAGAAGACTCGGCTCTGCTACTGACAGACCCTGCGCCACCTGCCGCCTGGCCTGTCATACAGTCTAGGGCAGGCATCCTCAAACTGCGGCCCTCCAGCTGTTGTAAAACTACAACTCCCACAATGCTCTGCTGTAGGCTGATACCTGTAGGCTGTTCGGGCATGCTGGCTGGGAGTTGTAGTTTTGCAACATCTGGAGGGCCGCAGTTTGAGGATGCCTGGTCTAGAGTCAGAGAAGAATGCAGAGAAGAGGAATATAATATGTGATATCCCATACTACAGGGAGAAGGGGGGATAACCACATGTTCAGGATACAGGTCACCACGCGAGCAGGTGAGGAGAAGGAGCTGGGTTATTCAACACCTATAATGCGCGGATCAAACCATTAGGCGAAGGTGGGGGGGGCAGCCAACAGCAGGCTGCGACAGAGACTAGCCCCCCTAGCATTGCGGGTGACACTAGGCAGGAGATGCAGCTGCAGCCATGCAGGCAAAAGGAGCGACGCGGGTGTCGGGGTGAATATAACCAGTATGAAATGCCTGGGCATTTTGGGAGACATTATAGGGGGTAGATAACCCCTTTAATGATGGATCATACTGCATGAAGACAATTTTTCACCCATCTCTTGAGGATATAAAACCACCCTTAGATTTTACAGTGTAACGCCCCAGAGTAGCATTCTGCACCCTGCTACTATCTCTAATGGGTTAATATAATTTCATCTGTGTATTTGTTGCAGGTCCTTCACAATGTGCATTTCCTATTTTACAACTGTTGTGTTCAATTGTAATGTGCCTGGATCACCAGTAGGTGGCAGCAAACACGTCAGAGCTGTACTTCGAGAGAATGGAGCTTTCTATTTCATTCTAGCCTCCCTGTGGAGGAGTGAGCGAGTCCCACTTCCTGCAGCAAAGGTGGAGTTCAGTTCCTAGTTAGTCTAGTTTACGCCCTGCTAGGGGAAAGAAGCAAGGGCTGGGCACGTCACCATTTGATGGCAAGCCTTGCCTAAGCCAGCTAGAGCACCTTCAGCTCTGCTGGACATGGAGGCCACAGCTTGAAGTCTTTAAATCCAGGAGTCAAGTTCCCTGGACCAGTTTAGAGTCAGACTACAGAGAGAAGTTGTAGCACCCATAGAAAGCTAAATTATACAGCTATCCTGTCAGCAAAGCAGAGCCAGAGAGCAACAGATGTAGCAGAGAGGAGTTTGCCTTCCACAGTTAATGCTAACGCCTGCTGGGAACCAAGACAAAGTCTGTAAATCGTTTGGAGAAACGTTAATTGAAAGTAAAGCTGCTTTTCAACTTCATCACAAGGTCTGGACTCAATTTATTTCATCATCCCCTTCATCAACAACCCCCCTTTCATTGCTTCGTAGCCAACGCCTGGGGTCCAGCGTATCCAGGTAGGAGCACTGTTACACGTGCACCAACATTAACCGCCTCCGGACCGCCTAACGCAGGATCGCGTTCCAGAGGCGGCTGTCCCAGGCACAGTCACGCATCTACGCGTCATATCGCGAGACGCGAGATTTCCTGTGAACGCGCGCACACAGGCACGCGCGTTCACAGGATCGGAAGGTAAGCGAGTGGATCTACAGCCTGCCAGCGGCGATCGTTCACTGGCAGGCTGTAGATGCGATTTTTTTAACCCCTAACAGGTATATTAGACGCCGTTTTGATAACAGCGTCTAATATACCTGCTACCTGGTCCTCTGGTGGTCCCTTTTGCTTGGATCGACCACCAGGGGACACAGGCAGCTCTGTAAAGTCGCACCAAACACCACACTACACTACACCCCCCCCCCGTCACTTATTAACCCCTTATGAACCCCTGATCACCCCATATAGACTCCCTGATCACCCCTCTGTCATTGATCACCCCCCTGTAAGGCTCCATTCAGACGCCCGTATGTGTTTTACGGATCCACGCATCCATGGATCGGATCCGCAAAACATACGGACATCTGAATGGAGCCTTACAGGGGGGTGATCAGGGAGTCTATATGGGATGATCACCCCCCTGTAAGGCTCCATTCAGACGTCCGTATGTGTTTTACGGATCCACACATCCATGGATCGGATCCGCAAAACACATACGGACGTCTGAATGGAGCCTTACAGGGGGGTGATCAGGGAGTCTATATGGGGTGATCACCCCCCTGTCATAGATCACCCCCCTGTAAGGCTCCATTCAGACGTCCGTATGTGTTTTACGGATCCACGCATCCATTGATCACCCCCCCTGTAGTTAACTCATTGATGGCCAGTGGGCCCCCCTCCCTCCCCTGTAGTTAACTCATTGGTGGCCAGTGGGCCCCCCTCCCTCCCCTATAGTTAACTTGTTGGTAGCCAGCCCCCCCTCCCTCCCCTGTAGTTAACTCATTGGTGTCCAGTGGGCCCCCCCTCCCTCCGCTGTAGTTAACTCGTTGGTGGCCAGTGGGTCCTCTCTCCTCCCTCCCCCTCCTAATTAAAATCTGCCCCCCTATCATTGGTGGCAGTGGAGAGTACCGATCGGAGTCCCAGTGTAATCGCTGGGGCTCCGATCGGTAACCATGGCAACCGGGACGCTACTGCAGTCCCGGTTGCCATGGTTACTTAGCAATTTGTAGAAGCATCATACTTACCTGCGAGCTGCGATGTCTGTGACCGGCCGGGAGCTCCTCCTACTGGTAAGTGACAGGTCTGTGCGGTGCATTGCCTAATGATCTGTCACTTACCAGTAGGAGGAGCTCCCGGCCGGTCACAGACATCGCAGCTCGCAGGTAAGTATAATGCTTCTACAAATTGCTAAGTAACCATGGCAACCGGGACTGCAGTAGCGTCCTGGTTGCCATGGTTACCGATAGGAGCCCCAGCGATTAAACTGGGACTCCGATCGGTACTCTCCACTGCCACCAATGATAGAGGGGGAGATTTTAATTAAGAGGGGGAGGGAGGGGAGAGGGCCCACTGGCCACCAACGAGTTATCTACAGCGGAGGGAGGGGGGGCCCACTGGACACCAATGAGTTAACTACAGGGGAGGGAGGGGGGGCTGGCTACCAACAAGTTAACTACAGGGGAGGGAGGGGGGGCCCACTGGCCACCAATGAGTTAACTACAGGGGAGGGAGGGGGGGGGGCGGCCGCACTGGCCACCAATGAGTTAAAAACAGGGGGGGGGGGTCTGCCCCCTGCTGCCTGGCAGCACCTGCCAGGCAGCCGGGGGCAGTCATGTACACAGTTTTTCAGTATATTCTAACCTGAAGCGTCCCCATCACCAAGCCTCTGTGTTAGAATATACTGTCGGATCTGAGTTTTCACTAAGTAAAAAACTCACCTCTGAAAAAACTTTTATGCAGACGGATCTTCGGATCCGTCTGTATGAAAGTAACCTATGGCCACGGATCACGGACACGGATGCCAATCTTGTGTGCATCCGTGTTCTTTCACGGACCCATTGACTTGAATGGGTCCGTGAACCGTTGTCCATCAAAAAAATAGGACAGGTCATATTTTTTTGACGGACAGGAAACACGGATCACGGTCTCGGCTGCAAAACGGTGCATTTTCCGATTTTTCCACGGACCCATTGAAAGTCAATGGGTCCGCGAAAAAAAACGGAAAACGGCACAACGGCCACGGATGCACACAACGGTCGTGTGCATGAGGCCTAAGGCTCCATTCAGACATTTTTTTGGCCCAAGTTAGCGGAAATTATTACTATTATTTTTTTTTTCCTACAAAGTCTCATATTCCACTAACTTGTGTCAAAAATTAAATCTTACATGAACTCACCATACCCCTCACGGAATCCAAATGCGTAACTTTTTTAGACATTTATATTCCAGACTTCTTCTCACGCTTTAGGGCCCCTAAAATGCCAGGGCAGTATAAATACCCCACATGTGACCCCATTTCGGAAAGAAGACACCCCAAGGTATTCCGTGAGGGGCATATTGAGTTCATGAAAGATTGAAATTTTTGTCCCAAGTTAGCGGGACAAGTTTCCGCTAACTTGTGCCAAAAAAATAAATATTTCTATGAACTCGCCATGCCCCTTATTGAATACCTTGGGGTGTCTTCTTTTCAAAATGGGGTCACATGTGGGGTATTTATACTGCCCTGGCTTTTTAGGGGCTCGAAAGCGTGAGAAGAAGTCTGGGATCCAAATGTAAAAAAATGCCCTCCTAAAAGGAATTTGGGCCCCTTTGCGCATCTAGGCTGCAAAAAAGTGTCACACATGTGGTATCGCCGTACTCGGGAGAAGTTGGGCAATGTGTTTTGGGGTGTAATTTTACATATACCCATGCTGGGTGAGAGAAATATCTTGGTCAAATGCCAACTTTGTATAAAAAAATGGGAAAAGTTGTCTTTTGCCGAGATATTTCTCTCACCCAGCATGGGTATATGTAAAATGACACCCCAAAACACATTGCCCGACTTCTCCTGAGTACGGCGATACCACATGTGTGACACTTTTTTGCAGCCAAGGTGGGCAAAGGGGCCCACATTCTAAAGAGCACCTTTCGGATTTCACAGGCCATTTTTTACAGATTTTGATTTCAAACTACTTTGCACGCATTTGGGCCCCTAAAATGCCAGGGCAGTATAACTACCCCACAAGTGACCCCATTTTGGAAAGAAGACACCCCAAGGTATTTCATGATGGGCAAAGTGAGTTCATGGAAGTTTTTATTTTTTGTCACAAGTTAGTGGAATATGAGACTTTGTAAGAAAAAAAAAAAAGAAAAAAAAATTCTGCATTTTCCGCTAACTTGTGACAAAAAATAAAAAGTTCTATGAACTCACTATGCCCATCAGCGAATACCTGAGGGTGTCTACTTTCCAAAATGGGGTTATTTGTGGGTTTTTTCTACTGTCTGGGCATTGTAGAACCTCAGGAAACATGACAGCTGCTCAGAAAGTCAGAGCTGCTTCAAAAAGCGGAAATTCACTTTTTTGTACCATTGTTTGTAAACGCTATAACTTTTACCCAAACCATTTTTTTTTTACCGAAACATTTTTTTTTATCAAAGACATGTAGAACAATAAATTTAGAGAAAAATTTATATATAGATGTCTTTTTTTGGAAAAATTTTACAACTGAAAGTGAAAAATGTCATTTTTTTGCAAAAATTTCGTTAAATTTTGATTAATAACAAAAAAAGTAAAAATGTCAGCAGCAATGAAATACCACCAAATGAAAGCTCTATTAGTGAGAAGAAAAGGAGGTAAAATTCATTTGGGTGGTAAGTTGCATGACCGAGCAATAAATGGTGAAAGTAGTGTAGCGCAGAAGTGTAAAAAGTGCTCTGGTCATTAAGGGTGTTTAAGCTAGGGGGGCTGATGTGGTTAAAGGGACATTTAGGCCACCCTACACCACTCTGGAATTCCTACACCTGGGTACCATCTACTACATCACTAAAAGGGGCCCTGTGCCTTTGTTGCTTTATTGCAACTGGCGAAACTAAACAAGTACTTTTTCCTCTTAAAGGGACCTAGGGGGAGGTGGCCATTGCAACAGGAGTTGTCCACAAATTGTGGATTTAGAAGTAGCACATCTCCATAAATCTGCCAGCGCATATAAGGTTTCTGGAGTCATCTATTCATTATAATCCACCTGCTAAAACCTACCACATTAATGGTATATAATTACATACAGGAGATGCCCAGGTTATACCAGTATGCTCCATATCACTATATAGAAAATGTATAACTGATACCAGCTGTACATACAGTACAGACCAAAAGTTTGGACACACCTTCTCATTCAAAGAGTTTTCTTTATTTTCATGATTATGAAAATTGTAGATTCACACTGAAGGCATCAAAACTATGAATTAACACATGTGGAATTATATACATAACAAAAAAGTGTGAAACAACTGAAAATATGTCACATTCTAGGTTCTTCAAAGTAGCCACCTTTTGCATTGATTAGCTTAAACTGTGTACATGACTGCCCCCTGCTGCCTGGCAGGTGCTACCAGGCAGCAGGGGGCAGACCCCCCCCCCTTTTTAACTCATTGGTGGCCAGTGGGCCCCCCCTCCCTCCCCTGTAGTTAACTCATTGGTAGCCAGTGGGGCCCCCCCTCCCTCCCCTGTAGTTAACTCGTTGGTAGCCAGCCCCCCCTCCCTCCCCTGTAGTTAACTCATTGGTAGCCAGTGGGCCCCCCTCCCTCCCCTGTAGTTAACTCGTTGGTGGCCAGTGGGGCCCCCCCTCCCTCCCCTGTAGTTAACTCGTTGGTAGCCAGCCCCCCCCTCCCTCCCCTGTAGTTAACTCATTGGTAGCCAGTGGGCCCCCCCTCCCTCCCCTGTAGTTAACTCGTTGGTGGCCAGTGGGCCCCCTCCTCCCTCCCCTGTAGTTAACTCGTTGGTGGCCAGTGGGCCCTCTCCCCTCCCTCCCCTGTAGTTAACTCGTTGGTAGCCAGCCCCCCCTCCCTCCCCTGTAGTTAACTCGTTGGTGGCCAGTGGGCCCCCCCCTCCCTCCGCTGTAGTTAACTCGTTGGTGGCCAGTGGGCCCCCCCTCCCTCCCCCTCCTAATTAAAATCTCCCCCCCTATCATTGGTGGCAGTGGAGAGTACCGATCGGAGTCCCAGTTTAATCGCTGGGGCTCCGATCGGTAACCATGGCAACCGGGACGCTACTGCAGTCCCAGTTGCCATGGTTACTTAGCACTTTGTAGAAGCTTCATACTTACCTGCGAGCTGCGATGTCTGTGTCCGGCCGGGAGCTCCTCCTACTGGTAAGTGACAGATCATTAGGCAATGCACCGCACAGACCTGTCACTTACCAGTAGGAGGAGCTCCCGGCCGGACACAGACATTGCAGCTCGCAGGTAAGTATGAAGCTTCTACAAATTGCTAAGTAACCATGGCAACCGGGACTGCAGTAGCGTCCCGGTTGCCATGGTTACCGATCGGAGCCCCAGCGATTAAACTGGGACTCCGATCGGTACTCTCCACTGCCACCAATGATAGGGGGGGAGATTTTAATTAGGAGGGGGAGGGAGGGGAGAGGGCCCACTGGCCACCAACGAGTTATCTACAGCGGAGGGAGGGGGGGCCCACTGGACACCAATGAGTTAACTACAGGGGAGGGAGGAGGGGGCCCACTGGCTACCAACGAGTTAACTACAGGGGAGGGAGGGGAGAGGGCCCACTGGCCACCAACGAGTTAACTACAGGGGAGGGAGGAGGGGGGCCCACTGGCTACCAATGAGTTAACTACAGGGGAGGGGGGGGGGCGGCCGCACTGGCCACCAATGTGTTAACTACAGGGGGAGGGGGGGGTCTGCCCCCTTCTGCCCCCTGCTGCCTAGCAGCACCTGCCAGGCAGCAGGGGGCAGTCATGTACACAGTTCTTTTAGTATATTCTAACCTGAAGCGTCCCCATCACCATGGGAACGCCTCTGTGTTAGAATTTACTGTCGGATCTGAGTTTTCACAGACGGATACTGTCGGATCCGTCTGTATGAAAGTAACCTACGGCCACGGATCACGGACACGGATGCCAATCTTGTGTGCATCCGTGTTCTTTCACGGACCCATTGACTTGAATGGATCCGTGAACCGTTGTCCGTCAAAAAAATAGGACAGGTCATATTTTTTTGACGGACAGGATACACGGATCACGGTCTCGGCTGCAAAACGGTGCATTTTCCGATTTTTCCACGAACCCGTTGAAAGTCAATGGGTCCGCGAAAAAAATCGGAAAACGGCACAACGGCCACGGATGCACACAACGGTCGTGTGCATGAGGCCTAATGCAAAGAATAAAGACATTTCCGAGCATCACATGTCGTTTGTTTGATGACATAGTGTTGAACATAAATTTGGGCACACTAGTATTTATAACCCAATGAAAAGGTACATGTATAAAGCTATCCTGTTGGTGGTCTGCGGCACACAGAGCCCACGGAAGGTGGATAGCTGTCATAGTGTTAACAGGTAATATTAATATTAAGTAACATTGAACCTTGAACAATATAAGTAAATTTCGGAATTATACATTGGTCCGAAACCTCCTTTTTTAGGTTGAAACCTTGTCGAGGTCCTGTTCTTGTTGCAGACATCGCGATCCTCTTGCATTCTTTACCGATCAGGCATACAGTCTGTTGGTAGAGTGGGCAACACTTTTTCCCATGCATCCCAGATTTTGTGAGTTTGCAAGTAGCAATACAGCTAAGCTCTTCCATACAGGAGATTGGAGCTATTTTGTGGGTCCAGTGAGAGATTGGAGGGGTGTTGGTGTCTCTCCAGTAGAGGGGGATCATTGCCTTTGCAGTGTCTACTAGGATAGCCCAGAGCTTCTTGTTGAATCGTGGTGGGAACCCTGATGATAGGCCTAGGAAAACGAGCTGTGGATTTAAAGGTGGGGCACCTGGACATATCTCGTTTATGATCTCCCCAACCCTTTCCCAGAATGGTTTTATGACGGTGCATTCCCACCAGATGTGTGCATAAGTCCCTACACCGGGGAGACATCTCCAGCATTGGTTCGGTATAGAATCATTAAACTTGTGTAAAACCACCGGGGTCTTGTACTATCTGCTCAATAGTTTGTAATTGGTCTCTTGTAAGTTTATGCATCAGGAGGGGCCACAGCTATTCTTATATACTTGGGATATTTCTGTGGAGGTGAGGGTCTGTCCTAGTTCTTGTTCCCATGCCTTGATATATGGGAGTTGTGAATTTAGGGGGAGCATTATCAATTCCTTATATATCTTCGAGATAAACTTGGGAACTGGGGAGCTCATAGAGTATAGCCATGAGTTCTTGCGGTAGGAGGCCTAGTTTCATTAGCGTTTTAAATCCCAGGGTTAGCTGATTATATGTTAATTGCGTCAGAGAAGTAGTAGGGAACTGGTCTCGTAATGTTTGGAAATCTGGTAATGTGCCATCTATTAAGATGTCTCCTATCTTCCTTGTGTTTAGGTTTCTTCGTAATGGTAGACAAGAAGATGTGTATGGAGTGTTAAGTCCCACAAGGTCTCCTAAGCCATTGATAGGAGAAGGTGATGACCAAAAGTGGGCAGCTTTGTATTGAGATTCCCATACCTGGAGCGCTGCCTTTGTGATAACGTTCAAGGTGGAGGGAGGTTGTTTGCCAATTTGAAGAAGTAAGGGAGCTTGAGTAAGTGGAAAGCCCGGCACCACTTCCTCTATAGGGTTTATACAATTATATATACAATTTATTGGTGCCTTTCCAGTACCAATCCGCCATTCTAGCTAAATGAGTTGTTTGATAGAGCACCTCTACATCCATAAGTCCTATTCTCCCAGAGCCCTGGTTTCGTTAGACTTTTATGGCCACCAAAGGAACTGTAAAAATTTCCTTCGGATCTTGGCTAGAGAAGACCCCGGAAGGTGTATGGGCAGCGTTTGGAACAAGTAGAGGAATTTTGGTACTATCATCGTTTTAAGTAAGTTTGCGCGACCGAACCATGAGATATATGGGATCCTCCAACTGTCTATAATCGATGAGACCTGCGACAGCATAGGGACATAGTTAAGAGAAAACCAACTCCCAGGATTGGCCGAGACATTGAGACCCAAGTATTTAATGGAAGTGGGCGCCCAGGGGAAAGGGGAGTTAGTGGCTGCTCTGGTGACTATTCCCTCAGAGCAGGTGATATTAAGTGTCGATTATTTTGTGGGATTGATCTTAAAATTAGAGAGATTGTGGAAGTAACAGTAATATATCTTTGAGCATCATCATTGTACTGTGACATTACTATGTGCATTAGGCTTGCACTATGATATCACTGGATGCCTTAGCCCTCTACATTAGGGAGACCAATCTGAAGCTTTTCTGAACTTGCTGCTGAAAGTGGACATGGTGGCATGGGGCGCTGGTCCAAGTTTTGCCCCTGAGAAGATGTATGACTTATACCAGCTGTATATATACTGTAATGGGCAGCACGGTGGCTCAGTGGTTAGTCCTGGGTTGTCCTGGGTTCAAATCCAACCGAGGACAACATCTGCATGGAGTTTGTATGTTCTCTCTGTGTTTGCGTGGGTTTCCTCCGGGTTCTCTGGTTTCCTCCCACACTCCAAAGACATACTGATAGGGACCTTAGGTTGTGAGCCCCTCTGGGGACAGTCTGAGGCTAATGTCTGTAAAGTGCTGCGGAATATAGTGGGGCTATATAAGTGCATAAAATAAATAAATATATAATTATACGGAGGACATCATTTGTCCTCACTTTGGGCATTTGTGTTATTCAAAAGAGCAAGAGGATTACCAAAAACAATTTAAGAGGATCAAGATGGTTTTTATTTAGAAGAAACAGAGACATGAAGACAGAAGAGTCGACAGGAAGATGAATCCTCGGAGGACGGTTCTTTGCAGCTTCTCTGCTGATTTATGACTGGTCAGATCTTCACTCAACACAAACTGTAAGAAGCAAGTCAAATAAATAAGATGAAACACGACAATGATTTCAAGAGTCACTACTTGTGCCCTATAATATTGCCAGACATAGACAGTGCCCCCATAATATGACTAGACATAGACAGTGCTCCCATAATATTGCCAGGGATAGACAGTGCCCCCATAATATTACTAGACATAGACAGTTCCCCCATAATATGACTAGACATAGTCAGTGCTCCCATAATATTGCCAGGGATAGACAGTGCCCCCATAATATTACTAAACATAGTCAGTGCCCCCATAATATTACTAGACATAGACAGTGCCCCCATAATATTACTAGACATAGACAGCGCCCCTATAATATTACTAGACATAGACAGTGCCCCCATAATATTGCCAGGGATAGACAGTGCCCCCATAATATTACTAGACATAGACAGTGCCCCCATATTATTACTAGACATAGACAGTGCCCCCATAATATTGCCAGGTAAAGACAGTGCCCCCACTATAGTACTAGACATAGTGCCCCCATAATATGAGTAAAAATAGTGCCCCCATAATATTGCTAAGTATATAAAGTGCCCCTATAATATTACTAGACATAGACAGCGCCCCCATAATATTATTAGATATAGGCAGCACCACCCTAGTATTTTGCTAGACCGTGCTCTCATAATATTATTAGATGTACCCCTATAATGTCTCTGCATATAGACAGTGCCCCCATAATACTGCTAGATATAGATAGTACCCTCATAATGTTACTATATATATATATTGTCCCCATAACATTACTAGATATAGACAGTGCCCTCATAATATTTCTAGATATAGACAGTGCCCCACAATATTGTTAGACATAGACAGTGCCCCCATAATTTTGCTAGACATAGACAGTGCCCCAATAACACACGGCCCCCATCGTCATGGCCCTAGTCATTTTTAGCCATAGTCATTGGCTTCGTGACACTGTCAGACATAATCAGTGTCCACATAACCTAGCTAAACAAAGTCAGTTCCCCCATAGCATTGCTAGTCCTACTCAGTGGCCTCATCACAATTGCAGACATAGTCAATGCCTCATTTACATCATTAGACATCGTTAGTGCCTCCATAACAATACTAGACAAAACCAGTGCCCTCTGACCATTTTCCACCATGGTTAGTGCTCCCATAATATTTCAGGTCATAGTAAGTGCCCACCCATTACACTGGCAGGCATAGTCAGTGCCCCAATAACATTGGCAGCCATAGTCACAGACTCTATGACAGTGTCAGACATAGTGCCTCCTTGAAATTCCTAGACAAAGCTAGTGCCAGCCATAATCAGGTGCCTCATAGCATTACCAGCCATAGCCAGGTGCCTCATAGCATTGCCAGCCATAGCCAGGTGCCTCATCGCATTGCCAATCATTGTCAGCGCCCCAATAGCATTGTCAGACACTGCCAGCCTACTCATAACTAAGCCCCATAAAAGTGTCACCCCCAGTATCAGTGCAGACCACAGTGCCCCCATATTCTCAACTGCAGAGCCCTTAATACCAGCTACAGAGCCACCATAAAGCACCAGTTACTTACCCCTTACTATCAAGAGCAGCAGAGCAAAACCTGGTGCCATCCCCCTAAGGCTCTGGGGCTGCTTTCCTACTCCGCTGTGCAGTGTCAATCCGAGGTTTCCACGGGGAGGACTTCCTGATGGAAACATTGGTCATACACTTTTGTGAGATGCCACCGAGTGGCATCTGGCACCCACTGGCGCCAGTGTTATTCTACTTCATGCCCTGTCAGTATAATGGGAGCCTATGGGTCCATTTCATGTATGCACCGGGAGGGTTCCTGGTGTATATGATAAACATTACTTCATAATGGCATAACAGACCTGGGATGTTGAGTGTTTGGCCATAAAGTATCTGTGCTTACCTTCTTCTTCCTCTTCTAGTTGAGATTCTTGCATCATTGGCTCCTCTTGTATTTCTGGAAATTGCTGGTTCTCACTTTCTTGGGCCTCAGGCTCGGGTTCACTTTCTTGGGACTCAGACTCGGGTTCACTTTCTTGGGCCTCAGGCTCGGGTTCACTTTCTTGGGCCTCAGGCTCGGGTTCACTTTCTTGGGACTCAGGCTCGGGTTCACTTTCTTGGGACTCAGGCTCGGGTTCACTTTCTTGGGACTCAGGCTCGGGTTCACTTTCTTGGGCCTCAGGCTCGGGTTCACTTTCTTGGGCCTCAGGCTCGGGTTCACTTTCTTGGGCCTCAGGCTCGGGTTCACTTTCTTGGGCCTCAGGCTCGGGTTCACTTTCTTGGGCCTCAGGCTCGGGTTCACTTTCTTGGGACTCAGGCTCGGGTTCACTTTCTTGGGCCTCAGGCTCGGGTTCACTTTCTTGGGACTCAGGCTCTGGTTCACTTTCTTGGGACTCAGACTCGGGTTCACTTTCTTGGGACTCAGGCTCTGGTTCACTTTCTTGGGCCTCAGGCTCGGGTTTACTTTCTTGGGCCTCAGGCTCGGGTTCACTTTCCTGGGTCTCAGGCTCGGGTTCACTTTCTTGGGCCTCAGGCTCGGGTTCACTTTCTTGGGCCTCAGGCTCGGGTTCACTTTCTTGGGCCTCAGGCTCGGGTTCACTTTCCTGGGTCTCGGGTTCACTTTCTTGGGCCTCAGGCTCGGGTTCACTTTCTTGGGTCTCAGGCTCTGGTTCATGTTCTTGGGCCTCAGGCTCGGGTTCACTTTCTTGCACCTCAGGCTCGGGTTCATGTTCTTGGGCCTCAGGCTCGGGTTCACTTTCTTGCACCTCAGACTCGGGTTCATGTTCTTGGGCCTCAGGCTCGGGTTCACTTTCTTGCACCTCAGGCTCGGGGACAACTTCTGCGACTGGCTCAGGGATATTGTAACACCAAATGACCCCGGGGATCCGTGAGTCGAAGCAGCATCCTTTCCTTAGACATTCCTGCTTGCTGATGCCCCCAAACCCACAATTTTCCCTCTCACGTGGTGCTATAGTGCACTGAGCGTCATCTTGAAAAACAAAATGGGATAATTATAGTCAGAGGCCAATGCCCATGAGATAAATACATCAGTGTCAGTGAATAGAAACATTTTTGCCAACATCCAGATGGTGGAAACCTTTGTTGTCTATGTCCAGCTCATGGGGCTGCAGTTGGTTACAATGTATCAGCTCTGGAAGGAGCTCAGAACACTATAGAGACTTGTGGTGCTCTGGATACATAACAGACTATGCGACCAGGGCTGGGGGTCAGCACAGGATTTCACTAATGAATGTCAACACGAACATGCCATTCAATGACAGCAAAAAAAGAACATAAAAAGAATCTGGACAAATTATGTCATTCTCAAAAACAAAGGTTCTCGCTGTGTGTCAGCAAGCAGAGATTTTGAAGTAGCTTACCATCATGCAATCATTAAAGAGCATCTGACAGAAGGATCAACCCCATGAGAACATGAGGCATGATTAAAATGATACCTGTCCGCATCCGGATCCGTCTGACGAATGCCATCTGTTTGCATCCGGATTGCCGGATCACAGAAATGCCTGCCGGAATCCTCTGCCGCAAGTGTGAAAGTAGCCTAAGGTTGGTCATGCTGACAGGTGTCCTTAAGGCTTTACTTTTGGAAAATGGAGTACCCCTTTAAAGATTTACTCTTCTATCTGCAAATATAAGGGTGGGTTCACACTAGCGTTATGGATTCGCTTATGGCTTTCCGTTATAACATGGTTATATCGGAAATTAACGGAATGCCCAGACAAAATGCAAAATGGAAGCCTTTAAAAGGCATTCCGTTTGTCTTCCGTCCTAATAGAAGTCTATGGGAATCAAAACGGATCCGTCTGGGTTCCATTATGCAAGACGGAAAACAAAGTCGACAGGACCCAGACGGATCCGTTTTGATTCCCATAGACTTCTATTAGGACGGAAAGCAGACGGAATGCCTTTTAAAGGCTTCCATTTTGCATTCTGTCTGGGTATTCCGTTAATTTTCGATATAACCATGTTATAACGGAAAGCCATAAGGGAATCCATAACGCTAGTGTGACCCCACCCTAACAATGTTTCTTTTTTTGAATGTTTCCTTGTAAGTTTGTAAACAGTAAACAAAAAATAGTAAATACAAGTGATATTAATGGCGTCAGAATAAACCCAAATTTCACAAAACTAAAAGCTGCATCAAAATTTGTTAATTTGCTTTCTATTTATTATAAACCTCTGGACATGGAAGAAATCCAAGCAAAAAACTAGCTCAACTCGATGGTAATTTGCCCAGATTACTGAAGGCAGGAGTGGGGGAGCAGCGTGGCGTACCTTCCACGGAGACAGACCGTGTCACTGCTGTGTGACCAATGGGAAAGGGGGAGTCTGGTGCTGAACTCTGTTTTCTGTTCCCAACATAAAAAAAAACCTGCATTTACAAGCAGCTGCTACTAGGGGGAGCTCAACGCAAAGAGATTTTCTTTCTCAGCTTCCAATGCAGTCAATGGTAACTGTATCAATCTCTATGCACTGAGCTCCGCCCAGTGGCGGCTGCAGGCAGTTTTCTAATACGCCGTGTGAAGGGAAGGCTGAGATTTCTCGGTGTACTTTTACGCCAGTTGTGTGGTGTAAATGCACTGAGAAATATGGCGTTCAGAACAAGCGCCACTTTTTCTGATGACTTTTTCAATTACAATTTTGTTTTATCAAAATGTCTTTCTCTTAATTAAGAAAACATAAATTCATCGGAAATCGGAGGGGGGGGGGGGAAGGTTACAGTTTGCATTCTGCGTACAGAGAAACTGGGCGAGGCAGGGGGACCCATACAAAATTTTGATCTGGGGCCCTATGAGATCTGTGTGTGCCCCTGGTTGACAGACCTCACATCTGTAGGACTGGACGGAGCATGGCTTGCAGGAGCAGGTTGACGACAGTATTCCTACGCTCTACCGGAGCGAATTAAGAAGAAGAGTACGACATAGTCATAAAAGACATGATACTTACTTGGCGCAGGAGCAGCTCCAATGCTCAGAAGCTGCAAGGAGAGGACGGTGAGGACCAGGAACGCGTGCAGAGACATTGTAGGCGGTGTGCAGACACTTCCAATAGCTTCTTATCCGCGCCGCGCATTTATATACATCGGGGATGTTTGTAGTTGTAGTGAGAAGTGTTTACTAAGGGAGCTGATATATTTCTAGATAATCCCCCTCTTAATTTGTCTTCCATGCACTTTGCAGACAGATTATTGTATTTGCTGTGAATGTTTATACATGGACAACACACGGACTAGCAGAAGGCAACACGTGAGACACATAGAAGACATACGAGCCATTTACTGCAGACGGACAGCTAAGAAAAGCGCGAAAGTAATATCGAATATTAGCAGAGAAGACTCCAGAGGGGGCCAGAGCTGCCCGAAGGGGTGGCCTGCTGAGCGACACTCACTGGGGGGGGTAATGTGTACGAGCAGTGAGGATACATAACACTGACAACCCGCCGAGTGGTTGTCAACACCCTCCCCAAATGATAACTCCTTAAAGGGCTGTTCCATCCTAACCTTTAGGGCTTGTAGCCTTACCACTGTTTCAAAACTACAACTCCCAGCATGCCTGCACAGCCTACAGCTATTAGAGCATGCTGGGAGTTGTAGTTTTGCAACAGCTGGAAGGCCGCAGGTTGAGCATCCCTGCTTTATGGTATATATCGCTAGGAAATTTTGCACATTTCCAGCACTAATAGAATATGCCTATCCTTGTCCGCAATTGCAGACAAGAATAGAACATGTTTTATTTTTTGGGGGAACGGAATTGCGGACCCGGAAGCGCGGGTCCGCGATTCCGTATCCGGGCAGCACATCGCGTGGCCCTATAGAAATGAATAGGTCCGCAATTTTGCGGAACGAAATTGTGGACGTGTGAATGGGGCCTTACAGAGGTTGTCCCGTGAAAAATATTCTGCAAGCCGGCACCTGGATCTGACTGCATGTAATTCAAATTTAGCATAGCCACTGGTAGACACTAGGCTTGAGCGAATTGGGTTCGGATAGAGCTCTATCCGAATTAATTTGAAAACTTAGTTTACGATATCTCCTCCGTAGAGCGCTAAAATGTATGGGCTCCACCGAGGCCTTGAAAATCTTGCTGCAGATAAGGCGAGATTGGCTTTGTCTCGTGTCTATGAAGTTACACTTCGGTTATGTGCGTATAAATGATATAAATAACCGAGCCGAGCTCCAGTTCGGATTTTGAAACAGTAATTTATGCGCATGACAGAAGTGTAACTTCATAGACACGTGTGCGAAGAAAGTCTTGCGTTATTTGCAGCAAGATTTTGCAAGGCCTCAGTGGAGCCCATACATTTTAGCACACTATGGAGCAGATATTGTAAACAAAGTTTTCAAACGAATCGGCTTCAGATAGAGCAATCCGAACGCCATACGCTCAATGCTAGTAGACACACACGCCCAATTCTATCCTTCATCTGCCACCAGCCATATATTCTGTTACAAGCTGTGATAGAAACTGGGAAAAAACTGCAACAGAAAGGACATCCCCACTGAGAACGGACACGCTCCCGAGCTGTGATAGGGAGAGAGCTGCAGCAGAAAGGACATCCCCACTGAGAACGGACATGTCCCCGAGCTGTAATAGGGAGAAAACTGCAGCAGAAAGGACATCCCCACTGAGAACGGACACGCCCCTGAGCTGTGGTAGGGAGAAAACTGCAGCAGAAAGGACATCCCCACTGAGAACGGACACGCCCCTGAGCTGTGATAGGGAGAAAACTGCAGCAGAAAGGACATCCCCACTGAGAATCGACACGCCCCTGAGCTGTGATAGGGAGAGAGTTGCAACTGAAAGGACATCCCCACTGAGAACCGACACGCGCCTGAGCTGTGATAGGGAGAGAGCTGTAGCGGAAAAGACAGACCCGGTGAGCTGTGATAGGGAGAGAGTTGCAACTGAAAGGACATCCCCACTGAGAACCGACACGCGCCTGAGCTGTGATAGGGAGAGAGCCGCAACTGAAAGGACATCCCCACTGAGAACGGACACGCCCCCGAGCTGTGATAGGGAGAGAGCTGCAGCAGAAAGGACAACCCCACTGAGAACCGACACGCCCCTGAGCTGTGATAGGGAGAGAGCTGCAGCGGAAAAGACAGACCCGGTGAGCTGTGATAGGGAGAGAGTTGCAACTGAAAGGACATCCCCACTGAGAACCGACACGCGCCTGAGCTGTGATAGGGAGAGAGCTGCAACTGAAAGGACATCCTCACTGAGAACGGACACGCCCCTGAGCTGTGATAGGGAGAGAGCTGCAACTGAAAGGACATCCCCACTGAGAACGGACACGCCCCTGAGCTGTGATAGGGAGAGAGCTGCAGCGGAAAAGACAGACCCGGTGAGCTGTGATAGCGAGAGAGTTGCAACTGAAAGGACATCCCCACTGAGAACCGACACGTGCCTGAGCTGTGATAGGGAGAGAGCCGCAACTGAAAGGACATCCTCACTGAGAACGGACACGCCCCTGAGCTGTGATAGGGAGAGAGCTGCAACTGAAAGGACATCCCCACTGAGAACGGACACGCCCCTGAGCTGTGATAGGGAGAGAGCTGCAGCGGAAAAGACAGACCCGGTGAGCTGTGATAGCGAGAGAGTTGCAACTGAAAGGACATCCCCACTGAGAACCGACACGCGCCTGAGCTGTGATAGGGAGAGAGCCGCAACTGAAAGGACATCCTCACTGAGAACGGACACGCCCCTGAGCTGTGATAGGGAGAGAGCTGCAACTGAAAGGACATCCCCACTGAGAACGGACACGCCCCTGAGCTGTGATAGGGAGAGAGCTGCAGCGGAAAAGACATGTCTACTGAGCTGTTATAGAGAGACAGCTGCAGCAAAAGGACATGCTGCCATCATTTTTCAAACATGTATTTCTGTTTTTAGGGACATTAGAAAGCTTCTAAGTTTAGCAAGAATTTTTCAAGAAAAGTCTGAAGTAGCTTTGAGGGGCCAATGTATTAGAAACCCCACACAAATCATTCCATATTAAAAAGCCACTAGCTGTTTAACCCTTGTGGTATTTCACAAAAATGTATGCAAAATAGGGGTAACATTTCAATTCTAATCCATTTAACCCATCCCACGGTCTGTGTGAGGGCTTCTTTTTTGCAGGACAAGCTGTAGTTTTTATTGGCGATATTTTGGGGTTCATGTGGCTTTTTGATCACTTTTATTTCACTTTTTGGCAAATGAGGTGATTAAAAATCACTTGTTTGCTCTGTCACCATATTCTAAGTCCCATAACCTTTTTTTTTTTCCGTCCAGGCTGCTGTATGAGGGCTTGTTGGTTTGAAGGATGAGTAGTCATTTTTTATTGGTACAATTTTGGGTATAGCTTTCTGATTAATTTTTTATACATTTTTTGGGAGGCAATCCCCATACAGGATAAGGGCTCATGCACATGATCGTATGTATTTAGCGGTCCGCCAAAAATACGGCTGACGTTCGTGTGCATTCCGTATTTTGCAGAACAGAACAGCTGACCCCTAATAGAACTGTCCTATCCTTGTCCGTAATGCGGACAATAATAGGACATGTTCTATTCTTTTGCAGAATGGACATACAGAAACGGAATGCACATTGCAGATCTATTGAAATGAATGGTTACGCATACGATCCGCAAAAAGAAAAGAAAATACGTTTGTGTGAATGAGCGCTAAGGAACATGATCAGATCAGGTCATTATGAACACGACTATAGAAATTTTGTGCACTGTATTTTATTTTTTCCAATAATAGATAAGGGGAAAAGGGACTTTTTTATATATTAATATTTTTATTTTGTTATTTTGCAAAAAAAGAAAAAGTATTTATTTTGAAAAAAAAAGTACAATTTTTTTATGCCCCACAAGCAGGTAAAGTACATTCCAACACTTCTGTACTTTGTAGTGCTCAAAGTAATGCCTCACCGGGACATACAGTTATGTCAAGGTACAGGAAGGGGTTAAAAGGGTTGTCCAGATGTCAGAAGATTACATATACGATGTTGGACGGATACATGGAATGTGTTGGAGGACCACACCTTGAGTTTAGGAGGAACACTTGTGACATGTTGAAGATCACACGTATGATGCCGTAGACACTTGTGAGAAGATCACATTGAAGGTGTTGGATGGACAATTTTAAGATATCAGAAGATCACGTTTGAGATGTTGGAGAACCTTTACCAGACGCGAAATACCACAGTTTCTATAGTGATTCACCTTCCTCTGCAGTTCTTGGTCTACATTTCTGGGCTGTCCTGCTCTGTAACACCAAAAAGCTTAATAGACACTTGTATCAAGGCAGCATCCTCTCCTAAAACATCCTGAGAGACCCATAGTCTATCACATCTCTTCCGGTAGAAACCTGCACTGGCCATTTCAATACAAAACCGAGTTAACAGACCATAATAACACAAACCTACTTATCATAAAGCAGTGTCCTCTCTCTCAAATAATTTATTTGCACATATTCTCTGGTCTACACAGTTTTCTAGGAGGTTACAGCCATTTTTGAGTTGAGTCCTCTGGTCACCCACATGCACACTGAGATACAAAGGCCACCCTGCTTCTTCCTCCATCGATCCAGTCCTTATTCCTTACTTCCCTAATTACATCCCTGCACTTTACAGTGCCTTGAAAAAGTATTCATACCCCTTGTACTTGCCAACATTTTTTCACGTTACACCCACAAACTTAAATGCATGTTATTGGGATGTTATGTGATAGACCAGGCATGTCCAAACTGCGGCCCTCCAGCTGTTGCAAAACTACAACTCCCAGCATGCCCTAATAGCTGTAAGCTATCCAGGCATGCTGGGAATTGTAGTTTTGCAACAGCTGGAGGGCTGCAGTTTGGACATGCCTGTGATAGACCAACACAAAGTAGCGAGTATGTGTGAAGCGAAAAGAAAATAATACATGGTTTTCAAAATGTTTAATAAATATAAATCTGGAAAGTGTGGTGTGGATTGGTACTCAGCCCCTGTGAGTCAGTACTTTGTAGAACCACCTTTCGCTGCAATTACAGCTGCACGTCATTTGGCGTATGTTTTGCACAGCTAGAGGCTGACATTTTTGCCCATTCTTTGCAAAATAGCTCACGCTCAGTCAGATTGGAATTTAGAGCGCCTGTGAACAGCAATTTTAAAAAACTTTGGTCTCATCTGACCAGAGCACCTTCCTCCACATGTTTGCTGGGTCCCTACATGGCTTTGACAAACTGGAAACGGAACTTCTTATGGCTTACTTTCAAAAATAGCTTTCTTCTTGCCACTTTTCCATAAAGGCCAGAATTGTGGAGTACACAAACTAATAGTTGTCCTGTGGACAGATTCTCCCACCTGAGCTGTGGATCTCTGCGGCTCCCCCAGAGTGACCATGGGCCTCTTGGCTGCTTCTCTATTTAGTGCTCTCCCTGCCTGGGCTGTCAGTTTAGGTGGACAGCCATGTCTTGGTAGGTTTGCAGTTGTGCAATACTCCTTCCATTTTCAGATGATGGATGGAACAGTGCTCCATGAGATGTTCGGAGCTTGGGATCTTTTTTTATTACCTAACCCTGCTTTACACTTCTCTACAACTTTATCCTTGACCTGTCTGGTATGAAAACAAATGCACACCACAAAGATTTGTATTTATGAAACATTTTGAAAAATAATATATCATTTTCTTTTCACTTCATGCATACTGGCTAATTTGCGTTGGTCTATCACTTAAAATCCTCATAAAATAAATTTACGTTTGTGGGTGTAACATGAAAAAACCTGGAAAAGTTCAAGGGGTATGAAAACTTGTTTAAGGCACTGTATGTTTCATTGAATTATCCTGCGAAGGAAAGCATTCCTGCACTGAGGAAAACATATCCACATAACAGCCCACATGAATAATGAGAGCTGGAGCTTAGGACCCCCATGCATTTCAATAGAAGGATCAGAAAGGCAAAGGAATAGCTTTTAACTGCAACAGATGGGAAAGCAGGGTGAGGTAAGTTACATGCAGTCACGTTCAGCTTCACCCAATAGTGAAACGTAGAAAGACCCCTCCCTCATATGTTAGTATCACTGCAACAGTAAAAGCCATTGTACTTACATAACACAGGATAAGTTTGCAGAAACCACAAGGAAATAAAGGTGAGAGTGGTATACCTAAAACCACATCCATGCAGTACACCTAAAACTACATCCATGCAGTACACCTGCAATGTGCCCCCCCCAGGGCCGATCGTGACCCAGGTTTATAGGAATCCAGAGTGGTCTGGTGCCGCCCCTATAGTTTTCTCTTCGTGTCACGGTGCTCCTAGCTGAATACCTGCAAAAACAAAAAGGAGGGGGCAGTGAGCACATCCCAATGCTAGAAACACAAAGAAAAAAAACACAATGCAACAGCACTCTGCAAACACAAATAACGCACAATAATGCGATAGGTATAGAAAATATTCTGATGCGAATGCTACGCTTATTTTGTAAATTTGAGATTTTGGCAAATACATTTTGCGGCACCTGAGGGGTTAATTGTGCATATCATAGCCCCCTGTAAGAGATCAGGTGCTGCCAGGCAGCAGGGGGCAGACCCCCCTCCCTCCCCTGTATTACATTCATTGGTGGCCAGTGCTGCCCCCCCCGGCCCCCCTCCCTCCCTCTACTGTATTAATTTCATTGGTGGCCAGTGCGCCCCCCCGGCCCCCCCCGGCCCCCCCTCCCCTGTATTAATTTCATTGGTGGCCAGTGCGGCCCCCCTCTCCCCCCCATCATTGGTGGCAGCGGAGAGTTCCGATCGAAGTCCCAGTTTAATCGCTGGGGCTCCGATCGGTAACCATGGCAACCAGGACGCTACTGCAGTCCTGTTTGCCATGGTTACTTAGCAATATTAGAAGCATTATACTTAACTGCTGCGCTGTCTGTGACCGGCCGGGAGCTCCTCCTACTGGTAAGTGAAAGGCCTGTGCGGCGCATTGCTTAAAGCACAGATCTGTCACTTACCAGTAGGAGGAGCGCCCGGCCGGTCACAGACAGCCCAGATAAGTATAATGCTTCTAATATTGCTAAGTAACCATGGCAACCAGGACTGCAGTAGCGTCCTGGTTGCCATGGTTAGCGATCGGAGCCCCAGCGATTAAACTGGGTCTCCGATCGGAACTCTCCGCTGCCACCAATGATGGGGGGGAGGGGAGGCCACACTGGCCACCAATTAAATTAATACATGGGAGGGGGGCCGGGCGGGCCGCACTGGCCACCAATGAAATTATTACAGTAGAGGAAGGGGGGGGGGGCCGCACTAGCCACCAATGAAATGAATACAGTAGAGGGAAGGAGAGGGGGGGGGGCGGGGGGCCGCACTGGCCACCAATGAAATTAATACAGTAGAGGGAGGGAGGGGGGGCCGGGGAGGGGGGGCCGCACTGGCCACCAATGAAATTAATACAGTAGAGGGAGGGAGGGGGGCCGGGGGGGCCGCACTGGCCACCAATGAAATTAATACAGTAGAGGCAGGGAGGGGGGGCCGGGGAGGGGGGCCGCACTGGCCACCAATGAAATTAAAACTGGGGAGGGAGGGGGGTCTGCCCCCTGCTGCCTGGCAGCACCTGATCTCTTACAGGGGGCTGTGATCCACACAATTAACCCCTCAGGTGCCGCACCTCAGGGGTTAATTGTGCGTATCATAGCCCCCTGTAAGAGATCAGGGGCTGCCATGCAGCAGGGGGCAGACCCCCCTTCCGCCCCAGTTTTAATTTCATTGGTGGCCAGTGCGGCCCCCCTCCCTCTATTGTATTAACTCATTGGTGGCCAGTGTGACACTGGCCACCAATGAGTTAATACAATAGAGGGGGGGGGGCCGCACACTGGCCACCAATGAGTTAATACAATAGAGGGAGGGAGGGGGGGCCGCACTCTGGCCACCAATGAGTTAATACAATAGAGGGAGGGAGGGGGTCTGCCCCCTGCTGCCTGGCAGCCCCTGATCTCTTACAGGGGGCTATGATAGGCACAATTAACCCCTGAGGTGCGGCACCTGAGGGGTTAATTGTGCGGATCACAGCCCCCTGTAAGAGATTGGGTGCTGCCAGGCAGCAGGGGGCAGTCATGTACACAGTTCGTTGTATATTCTAACTTGAAGCGTCCCCATCACCATGGGAACGCCTCAGTGTTAGAATATACTGTCGGATCTGAGTTTTCACAAAGTGAAAACTTAGATCTGAAAAAGCTTTTATGCAGACGGATCTTCGGATCCGTCTGTATGAAAGTAGCCTACGGACACGGATCACTGACGCGGGTGACAATCTTGTGTGCATCCATGTTTTTTCACGGACCCATTGACTTGAAAGGGTCAGTGAACCGTTGTCCGTCCAAAAAATTGGACAGGTCTTATTTTTTTGACGGACAGGAAACACGGATCACGGACGTGGATGAACAACGGTGCATTTTCCGAGTTTTCAACGGACCCATTGAAAGTCAATGGGTCCGCAGAAAATCATGGAAAACGGAACAGCGGACACGGATGCACACAACGGTCGTGTGCATGAGGCCTTATACTTACATTCATTCAAATCAGCTTATGGGGCAGACAGGCTGGTCAGGAGTGCAAGACCAACAGGAGCCATTCACACCTCCAGCTCAGTACAACTGCAAGAAAAAGGGGGTCAGTCAGCACATCCCAATGTGCAGGTGCACGCATTCCCTGGATTTAATGGAGGCCATTATGGCACAAAAAATGGTAAATGGCAGAGTGGACCCAGCATGCACGTGGAACCTGCACTCCCTGAATTTTATGGTGGCCATTATGGCACATAACAGGTAGGAGTTAAGTGTTAGGACCCGTCTTATAGAGATCGCCATGACGTTTGTAATTTTGTACAAAATGTATTTGCCAAGAATCTCAAATTTACAAAATAAGCATAGCATTAGCACCAGAATCTTTCTATAACTATGGCATTATTGTGTGTAATTTGTGTTTGCAGAGTGCTCCCCCCCCACCCCCGTGTTTCTGGCCATGGCAGCCTGCACCTGCGCATTGGGATGTGCTGACTGACCCCCTATTTTTTGCAGTTGTACTGAGCTGGAGGTATGAATGACTCCTGTTGGTCTTGCACCACTGACCAGCCTGTCTGCCCCATAAGCTAATTTTAATTAATGTACCGTATTTTTCGCCCTATAGGACGCACCGGCCCATAAGACGCACCTAGGTTTTTGGGGAGGAAAATAAGAAAAAAATTATTTTTAACCAAAAGGTGTGCTTTTGGTGGGTTTGGAACTAATGGTGGTCTGTGGGTGGCACTATTACTGGGGATCTGTGGCTGACGGACACTGTTATGGGGGGATCTGTGGATGACGGACACTGTTATGGGGGGGATCTGTGGATGACGGACACTGTTATGGGGGGATCTGTGGATGACGGACACTGTTATGGGGGGATCTGTGGATGACGGACACTGTTATGGGGGGATCTGTGGATGACGGACACTGTTATGGGGGGATCTGTGGATGACGGACACTGTTATGGGGGGATCTGTGGATGACGGACACTGTTATGGGGGGATCTGTGGATGACGGACACTGTTATGGGGGGATCTGTGGATGACGGACACTGTTATGGGGGATCTGTGGATGACGGACACTGTTATGGGGGGATCTGTGGATGACGGACACTGTTATGGGGGGGGATCTGTGGATGACGGACACTGTTATGGGGGGGATCTGTGGATGACTGACACACTGTGACAGGGGGGGATCTGTGGATGGCACTGTTACAGGGGGGGGGGATCTGTGGATAGCACTGTTACAGGGGGGATCTGTGGATGGCACTGTTACAGGGGGGATCTGTGGGTGGCACTGTTACATATGTGCCATCCACAGACCCCCCCACCCCATAACAGTGCCATCCACAGCCCCCCAGCCCATGACAGTGCCATCCACAGCCCCCCAGCCCATAACAGTGGCATCCACAGACCCCCCCCCCCCTTAACTGTGCCATCAGCTCGATCATCCAATAGAGCCCGCCGCCGCCGCCGCATGTATACTTATATTAATTGTCTTATTCAATTAAATTGCATTATATATGCCCCCTCTCTCCTATATTGCTAATCGAACCTTAAATCCTCATCCTAGGTGCTGTAATGCAGGCCGGGCGGCCGGCGCGTCACTCGCTGACGTCACTTGCCTGCGCCGCCTGCTTCATTCATAAAGTAGGCGGCGCAGGCACGTGACATCGGAGTTACGCTGCCGCCCGCCCAGCCTGCATTACGGCACCTAGGATGAGGATTTAAGGTTCGATTATCAATATAGGAGTGAGGGGGCATATCTAATACATTTTAATCGACTAAGACATTTAATATTAGTATACTGGAGCGGCGGGGCGGTGCTATACTACACTGATTGCACCGCCCCGCCGCTATTCCCGGCCCCCAGCTCCTCCTCCCAGTCCCTCCCCGGCCCCAGCTCACGCTACATCGCATCCAGCGATGTTAAATTGTCAGCATTCGCCCCATAAGACGCAGGGGCATTTCCCCCCGATTTTTTGGGGGGGAAAAGTGCGTCTTATGGGGCGAAAAATACGGTAAGTATAAAGCTGTAGCCTGCTCTTCCTGCACTCATTGAAAGCCATTTGGCGCCAGGAGAAGTATAGAGTGGGCTCGGCATGCATGTTGGTACCTGTATCCCTGGATTTAATGGAGGCGTTATGGCCCAAAAAATGGTAAAAGGCAGAGTGAACCCAGCATGCACGTGGAACCTGCACTCCCTGAATTTTATGGTAGCCATTATAGCACATAATAGGTAGTATTTAGTGTTAGGGTCCCGTCTTATAGAGATCACCTTGACCTTTGGCAGACGGGCCCAAATCATTTTGTACAAAATGTATTTACCAAGAATCTCAAATTTACTAAATAAGCATAGCATTAGCACCAGAATATTTTCTATAATTATAATTATGTATTATTGTACTTTATTTGTGTTTGCAGAATGCTGTTGCATTGTGTTTTTTTTCTTCCTACCTGGATACCGTCGCTTCCCAGGGTTAGGCTCTGATGCAATAAAGGGTAGAATAATGGTGGAGGTGGAGAAATAGTTAAGTCCAGACTTTTATAAAGTTCAACTTCTTTGCTTGAATCAACTTGCATCCATACAAGAAGTGGTGTGTCTTTTGGTTCCAGCAGGTTTTGGCATAAACTGGCAGGCAAACTAAAATATTCTGCTTTATCTCTCTGCTATGCTACACTTGGCGTTAGTCTAGTCGCTGGAATTTAGGGCTGTACCTAAAACCACATCCATGCAGTACACCTAAATCCACATCCATGCAGTACACCTAAATCCACATCCATACAGTGCACATGCCACAAACCCCAGATGAGCGGGGCTAGGTGGAAGAGTCTGAGGGTCTGGACCTCCAAAGATGGGAATGAGAATGATGGTACTGGGAGAATGACCTGGAAAGTGCATTGTGGGGAAAGAAGTATGTCAACTCTACCATCATGTCTATTGTCAGCTATGGGAGCTATGAGAAAAATGCAAGCCACCCTAAGAAATAGCAGCAAGGGAAGTGGTGTCAGATTGCTGAATCCAAGTTTCATGAGAGCCAGCTGGTTAAGATAATTAAAAAGAAAGAAGTCATGAATGTACAGGATTTTGTTGCACACTGACTCTAAATTTCAAAGCGCAAAGTTCAGAGAAGGAATGGAAGACATACAACAAATGTTGATTAGGTTCACAAGGTTTCTATGTGATATGAGAAGCAAGTTAAAATTAGCAGAAGCAGGTGCACCAGGATTAGAAAAGATGTCCGCCGAAGTTAAAAGAAAAAGAATATCAAGAAACAGCAAATAGTTCAGTGATTTTTGAGAGTGTGTTTTGTGCTTAACACTGGAAAATGGTGGGTTAAGTTGATTCAGGAAGGTGAATGGTGCATATGAGCTGTGCTTGGGTGAGTGAAAGAGAGAGGGACAATGTGGAGAAAATACGATGGCGGTGTAATAGGGAGGTGATTGTGGACGAAAGAAGTACATAATAAAATGGAACACATCGGAAGGAAATGCTATGCACAAATAAACATGCTGGACTAGTTGTATCATGAAAGTTACTAGGGATCAAACACTTTTGCAAAAATTGCATCAGCAGAGGATCTCAGACATACTGTATGTACTATGAATGAATGGTTGAATATTCAGCGATGGCAGCAGATGTACAGCAAGCAGAGGGTTAATAGCAGGATTCAAGATGAACATGTACCTGTATGATAAGAAGAGAAATGGCTGTTAGGTCCATGCCATGTTTAACTGTAAGGGTACTTTCACACTTGCGATAGAGGATTCCGGCAGGCAGTTCCGTTGCCGGATCTGGAAATCCGAATGCAAACTGATTGCATTTGTTTCCGGATCCGGATCCAGCTGACAAATGCATTGAAATACAGGATCCGTCTCTCCTGTATCACATTTTTAAAGGTCTGCTCATGTGCAGACTGGGAAACCGGATCCGGTTTTCCGGAACACTTGGTACCAGATCCGGCATTAATACATTTCAATGGAAATTAATACTGGATCCGGCATGTGTTCCGGAATTTTGGCTGGAGAAATATCATAAGAGGAACTGAACTGAAGACATCCTGATGCATAATGAACGGAATGCTTTCCATTCAGAATGCATTAAGATAAAACTGAAGCGTTTTTTTCCGGTATTGAGCCCTTAGGATGGAACTCAATACCGGAAAACTTTAACGCTAGTGTGAAAGTACCCTAAGATACTTTGCAATGAAGACCCTTCACCTAAGACGACCTCTGCCCACGTGCCAGCGCCAGCACTATGATGATATGTATTGTATGGTATGTAGCATGTGATACATTTTACCTTATCTTGGTGTGCAAATGGCTGTCTGTATGTGGTTGTACTGGAATGTACTCTGCTATCAGTCCTTAGTGGATATACCAGGGTGAGGTGTTATAGGGTCACATAACATTAGGCGGTTTCAGAAAGGGGCCGCCCTCATCAGGGTGCACACTTCTTTAGCTTCAAGGTCTAACACTAGGGAACACCAGTGTTTCTCATGCCCTCGGTTCAGCCTGTGTGTACATTTTCTCTAGTTTACCCCATCGGGCCAGAATGTAATGTCTGACTGTACTGCTTAAAGGGGTTCTCCGGACTTTTAATATTGATGACCTATCCTCACGATAGGTCATCAATATCAGATCGGCGGGGGTCCGACACCCAGCACCCCTCCTAATCAGCTGTATGAAGGGAAGTGTGCACGTGCCGCCTCCCGTCTCTCTTCCTGCTCGCTGCTGCTATGTCTGCATCTTGTGATAAAATTACTGCTCCTCACAATTGCAGGTTTGACTGGCACATATGACCTTCCATGTTGTTCCCCTATAATGTATCTATAGCCTTATTGTAATTGATCAAAATAAATGTTATATTTTAGGTTTAGTGCTAGTCATATATACTGGTGAATATAAGAAACTTTGCAATATATCTTATCAGAGAAAAATGCCTTTTTCTCCCTCTAGCTGCTCATTCTTCACCCCCTTGAGCACCAGTAGATGTGCTTTTCATCCATCAGCGCTCCTCCTGCGCAGACTTTGGCAGTCTTATAGGCCGCTTAACATTTTGAGGCATTCAGGATGTCCTCATTTTCCTCCCAGGCATTTGTGTCTTCATCTCTGTCTCCAGTGTTGACTCCTCTGGTCATTTGATAGTTCTTCTCCTGAGTGTGTTTACGCAGAGATTAGGTGTCACTTCCAAGAAGCCCATTTAGGTTTGATAGTTTTAGGCTAGAGTTAACGCCTGCAGTCAGAGTCTGGTATTCTGTTCTGGCACAGCAACAGAATACTTGAATCACTGGATCCGGGATATGCTGCACCCCTACGACTGCATGATATCTCACCTGGCAAAAAGACGGTATTCATGCCGGAATCTCGACAGACTCCATTATAGTGAACGGAATCCGTAGAGTTTCCGGCATGAATACCGTCATTTTGCCAGGTGAGATATCATGGCATGTAGCGGTATTTTGTGTTTTTTTTCTTGCTAGAACCTCTGCCTCAGAAGTGAACCCAACTAAGGGCTCATGCCCACGAACGCATTTTCTTTCCGTGTTCGTTCAGTTTTTTTTGCGGACCATATGTGGAACCATTCATTTCAATGCGTCTGCAAAAAAACCTGAAGTTACTCCGTGTGCATTCCATTTCCGTGTGTACGTTCCGCAAAAAAAAAATAGAACATGTCCTATTATTGTCCAGATTACGGACAAGGATAGGACTGTTCTATTAGGGGCCAGCTGTTCCGTTCCACAAAATACGGAATGCACACGGACATCATCCGTATTTTTTGCAGACCCGTTTTTTGCGGTTGCGTACATGAGCCCTAATGGTGAAGATAAAGCAGCGCAGGTAATTGCTGACGGAGGCGTGAGGTTGTCCATGTCCTCTACAAGGGCTAACTCTGCAGGCAATTATTGGGAATGAAATGCATGTTCCCAATAATTGCCTGTTTGTCAGGGGAGGTGAGAATTGCATTTACATGCAGCCATCATCTCCTCTGTATAGGAACAGGAGATCTCTACTGCAATCTCTCATCCCCATAGGGATTCATTCCTTCTGGGCAGCAGACCCTCTTCACACAAGATGATCTACTACCCAGAAATGATGATGTGGCTGCATCAGCGACACTTTCACGCAATCATCAGGTTATCGACAGTACTTTTACACAGGGCAATTATCAGGATTGAGCATTGATACGAACGTTCATTTCTGCTAATCAGACCAATAATCATACAGTGTCATGGGGCCAGTAGTGCACCTTCAATGGAGGCAGGTGGCTATGGGGTCTGGGGGAGGAGGGCCCGATGCTGAACAACTCCTTCATTTTCCGATATGAAAACTCAGCATTTTCAGACAATAGCCACTAGGGGGAGCTCAATGCAAACAGAACAATACAACTTTTAATTCAGTCAATTGTATGAATACTTAGGGACTGAGCTCCACCTAGTGGCTGAATTTTTCCCAGTTTTCTGATGAATACATTGATAAATATGGAGTTCAGAATAAGCACCTGTTCCACTTTACTGATATAGAATTTGGATAAAGTGGGTGAGGCCGAGGGTGACTTTATTACAACTTTTTTTAATGGATTTTTTTTATAATTAAATAAACAAAAACATAAATTCATCAGTAAATAAAAACTGTGATAAACAAATGTCTTTGTGTTGCCTTAAAGGGGTTGTCCGAGTTATTTTTTTGTTCTATGTTCCTAACTAGGCAAATGTAACAGCTTTCCAATTCACTCCCTTTATCTCCAGTGGCTGGTTTCTCAGATTTGACAGAGGGTCACATGACCTGTGATGTCAGCGTCTCTCCCTGCTCTGATAAAGGTCGTTTACAAGCCTGTAAACGAGACATCACTGTGCTGGCCACGCCCCCTTCACTGCCGTCTGCTCTCTGCTAGGATTCTTAACCCCTTCAGCTGCACAGCTCTGCAGGCAGTGACAATGCTGGGCACTGGAGCTGACATACTAGAGAGAGCATTGCACAAGAAGGTAGGGGGAAGATCCTGTGTGTATTAGCAGTGTCATTATACAGGTGGGATATGAAGTTCTACACTTACAAGTTTCTGTTGATTCTGCCAGCACTCAGGGCAGCTCTTGTATCCACTCCCTTAGCAGTGTCATTATACAGCTGGGACTTGTAGTTATACACATACAACATGCTGCAGAGTCTCCCAGCAGTTAGACATGTCACTCAGGGCAGCTCTTGTATCCACTCCCTTAGCAGTGTCATTATACAGCTGGGACTTGTAGTTCTACACATACAACATGCTGCAGAGTCTCCCAGCAGGCAGACATGTCACTCAGGGCAGCTCTTGTATCCACTCCCTTAGCAGAGCGGGGGAGGGGCAGAGATTGTTTTTATTGCATGTAAACAAACGGCCAGAAAAGAACCAGGGAAATGAGGAAATATATATATATTTTTTGCATAAAACTTGCTTAGCTCAGTTATATATCAGATTTTCAGTGCTATATATTTTTTTTCATAACTCTGACAACCCCTTTAACTTTTATTTTTTCTAGGGTTCAAGTTGAAGTTTTCATTCTTACAATTTTTGAGAACATACACTTTTTGATCTTTTTATTCCATTATGTGATCATTTTATAGTAAGAGTTGTTAGAAGTGCTGTGATCCCAATCCTGTGTAGCTTTTATTTTTTGTTTTTTTACATATAAAGCCTATTGTAAGAGAAAAACATTGCAATATTGTACGTGGAAATTTTTTTAAAGAAAATTTATTTCCACAATTTTTTTTTTTTACATAAAGGCGACTTGAACGCATGTGATTATTTGATTACTTACATAATACACTTACATAGAGTCTGTCAAAAGCAGCTGAAAGATATGTCCTACATGCAGGACTTTTTCTCTACGAAAATGGCAGAATCCCGAACGGACCCCAAACAGACCTCGTTATAGTCAGTGGTATCTGTTTGGCTCCATTCGTGTCAGTTATATGCCGCCTCTGGCACTTCCATGGTGTGAACTCACCCTTAGAGCTCATTCAGACGGCCGTGAGTGTTTTTCGGTCTGCAAATAGCGGATCCACAAAACCCGGATACCGGCACTTGTGCGTTCCGCATTTTGCGGAATGCACACGGCCAGCCCTATACAGAAAATTACTATTCCGTTCCGCGGCCCCACAAAAAATATAGAGCATGTCCTATTCTTATCCGCAGTGCGTGCGTGCCGTCTCCCCTCTCTCTTCCTGCTCGCTGCTGCTATTTCTATGGCGAGCAGGAAGAGAGGAGGGAGACGGCACGCACACTGCATGCGCCTTCCCTTCATACGGCTGATCATCTAATGTGTATGGGGGGAGGGGGCTTTCTGACTCTCTGACTACATAAAAAAAATCAGTAATCCATTAATGATATTTTAAAAATGTTATAAAAATTTGATTTTTTTTTTTAAGTATACAAAAAACTCAAAATGCAATTAATTAACCTAAAATAATTTTTTTATTGGGTATACTTTACAGAAAAAAACCACACACATCTGACCATAACAACCGGGATAATTCATTTATTAGGGTAATCAGTGTAAAAAGGGAAAGGTGCAAAAAACAAAGGAAAAAAAAAAAACAATGTCAGAAACTGCTGCTTCCTGTTCTCACACCACAAAAATTGACATAAATTACACAGTAATTTGCATGTACCAGTGAAAGAAAAAAATGATTAGCCCCTATCACATATGTGTTTCTCTTTTCCGGTATTGAGATCCGGCACAGGATCTGAATACCGGAGGAAAACTCTTCCGTTTTATCTTGGACACAATAGAAAACGGATCCGCCCCCCATTGACTTCCAATGGTTTTGATGCCGGATCCGTCTTGGCTATTGTAAAGATAATACAACCGGATCCGTTCATAACTAATGCAGCCGGTTGTATTATCGATAATGGATGCGTCTTCGCTGATCCCTGCCGGATCATGGAAAAACGCTAGTGTGAAAGTAGCCTTTGTGTGTGGAGGGGTTGTCCAGCCAGTAGAAAATCAGAAAGGTTTTAAATTGTGATATTCAATGATCTCCCACAGCTCCTGTTCCCACAGTTTCCAGTTCTCCACTGGTCTCCATTTCCTGATCCCTCTTGACACGCAGGAAATGACTGCTCAGCCAATCAACCGTTGCACCAGTGACCAGTCACAGCCAGCGATTGGCTGAAAGGTCATTTCCTGTGTGTCGAAAGGGAACAGGAAGTGGGGACAGAAAGTATTGAAACAGGATCGGGGCGATCAGTGATTATCACATCTTTTTGGTCATTCTAACTCCTTCAAGGGGTTTAAGGGAACGTTTCTGTAGATGAGTATGTCTGGTATTATTATATTACCTTTACCTCTTATGTATTCTGCTATATTTATATATCAGACATGGAAGCAATCGTAGTAAGTAATACAGATATTAGACAGATGTAACTGGGGTGACTCCAGAGAGGTCCAACGCTGCTTGATAGGGTGGTGTTCATTGGGGGCTTTTCGGACAGAGGCTCTTCTGCCATTCCTATGCCAACGTTTCCATATGGGGTGGTCTGGTTAGTGGTATTCACTGAGCCAGTAGTGGTCAAAGGCTTTTCTGCCATTCCTATGTCACCAGCATGTGAAGCGTTCATCGTTCCTATCAAGATAACAACAGGAGAGAATAATGTCAGACATGACCCAAATCCTGACCCCTCGTGGCACGTGCTAAATCCAGTGACCCACTGCCGGCTTTCTTAGGGATACTGATAACAGTAAACCGGAGATAATCTAACCCTCGCCATTTGTCAGTCTACAGCAGGGTGCACAACCTGCGGCCCGTGACCCGCATGCGGCCCCCAGAGCCATGGTTTGCGGCCCCCGTCCTGCTGGGCAGAAACACAGTTGACCGTGCCATCTGCCTGCAGCGCCGCACAATTGCAGGGTTACAGCTCCTGCCCTTGCAGTGTATCAGGAGCAGGATGGGTCCCCGGTTGTCAGAGACAGCGGGGGAGCCGAGGAGAAGGCAGAGGCGGTGTAACAGCGCTTCTGCCTTCTTCTTTGATCGGTGAAAGGCGCACTGAGCAGTTTAGACCCGGCAATCACGTGATCACCGGGTGTCAGAGGAGTACAGACCCTCACCAGCACTGCCCTGTACAAAGCCTCGCCAGGAAGCTGGTTTTCCCTGTAACTGGGGCTCCTTTGGATGATCCAGTTACAGTGGAAATAGTGCAAAAAAAAATATGTGTCCTCATAGGTCTTTTATGGACCTTTTGGGGACAAATTATGTGGCAAATACTGTATATATAAAAAGTTTAAAATAAAATAGAATAAATTAAAAACACAATAAAAAAAATATATTTAAAAAAATAAGAAAATTTTTGCAAAAAGATGTCAAATAAAGGAATAAAATACAAGTTAAACGAAACAATAAAGCGAACAAATATATTTTAAAAATAAATAATAAAGTGATGATAAAAAAATACAAAATAAATAAAATACAAATACACATACAAATATGTGTAAAATAAAAAGTCAGTGTCCCCCAAAGGTCTTTTTGTAGCAGAAATATTATTAAAAAAATAAGTTACAAAAAAGAAAAATTTTTAAAATATATAAAAGAAAAAAACACCCACATCAACCAAAACTATTACAATTATCACCCCATTCATGGGAAACTATACATATTGTATAATACAACACATATAGGGAAGTAATTATAATAATTTGCATATTTTAATAATGAGCTATAGTTTGAAAAAAAATCCCCTAATAAAACTAAAAAAATATTTAAAAAATCCCTCCTGTCATGTAATAAAAAGCTGCAAAAGTTATTTTGGTAGTCCAACAAATAAAAAAGTTACAAGTGATCGATCCATGTGCGCTAAATCACAAAAAAGTGACTGGTCATTAAGGCCTTTTTTTTAGGCCTGGTCATTAAAGGGTTAACCAACGAGTGCTTTCCCGGCTAGTAAGGCCTCATACACACGACCGTATCGTGTTTTTGGTCTGCAAAACACAGATGCCAGCCATGTGTGTTCTGCATTTTGCGGAACGGAGTAACAGGAGTGCTGTCCGCATCTTTTGCGGCCCCGTTGAAGTGAATGGGTCTGCATCCAAACCACAAAAAATGCGTCTAAAACAATGGCCGTGTGCGTGAGCCCTCAGGGAAAACGCTTACTGGGTATTGCAGGGCACCTACAGTATAACTGGGGGGCAGGAGGCGGTAAGAACCAGTGAGCGCCGTCCTCTGCAGGGAAGGAAAGGCTCATTGGCAGAAAGGAAACGTCGCCACTTAAAGGGGTCTCCCAGTAAAAATTATTTTTAGCAAGTTCCTGCAGCACGGTCTCCGAAATAGAAGATTCCTACTTTCCTGCTCCGAGCTGCTCTCGCTGTCTCCATCTTCCGCTCCCGGAGAACCTCTGCAGCAAATGACTGACTTCAGCGGTGAAGCGCTGCTTGCGGCCTCATCACCACTGAGGCCAGGCTTCGGCTGGAGAGGTACAAGTGACTATGCTCAGAGCCAGCGCCGGAACCAGAAGATGGAGACGGCAGGGAGCAGGAGAGTATGGATCTTCTGTTTCAGGGCCATGCTGCGGGAACGTGTTAAATTTTTTTTTTTACCGGGAAATCCCTACATTCCTATTACACTGCACGATATCGGGGACAATTACTGGAAACAAGTCTTCATGTAACGCTCATTCCTGATATCTGTCCGGTATAATCGTACCGCCGATCAGCTGATAAACAGGGAATCGGCTGATTTGCATATTTTATCAGGATGAAAGATGTACGATAATTGTGAGCACATCTCACCGTGTAATCAGGAACGTGTTACCGATAATCAATAGAACTGAATGAAAAAACAATGACGAGCACTGATTAACTTCTTTTTTTTTTGCGGCCCCTTAAAATAGAGTGATGTGACAATGTGGCCCCTAGACCAAAAAAGGTTGTGCACCCCTGGGGTGCAGGAGTCATGACACAAAAAGTCTAGTGGAGTTTAAGAGTTAATGTAATGTTTCCATTTCTAGTACTTTCAGACAGGACAGAGGAGGGGGAGGCTGCTGCTGCGGCCAGCTGTCTTACAGCCAGATGCAGGAGGCACACGGCTGATCTCCAGGGATGCAGAGAGATTTCTTCATATTTTTCTCAGTTTGTTTAGGTGAATACATTTTGGGATACTTTTTAATTTTGTTTTGTGAATTTATGTTTATTGTCTCTGGAGGACCCAGCACCTCCATACATTATGCTCTTCTCTTTGCCTAAAAAAAGCCAGTTAGTATTTTAGGCAGGTGTTAGAAATTTGTGTCTATTATTAATGGAGTATTTGTCCATGCCCTGACTCTTGTTCTGATTCCTGTCTAGATTTCCTTCCTGGGCACTGAAATCAAACATGTCTGATCTGTCGTCAGTGGAGAGTCAGGACACTTGGTTGGTTCACAAGACGTTCATCGAACATGTATGGGCACCTCCTGTTCATCACTGACCCAACCTGCCAGACTCCTGATTAGTGATGAGCGGCAGGAGTCATATTCGAATTCGCGATATTTCGCAAATATTTTGTAGAATATTCGTCATATTTAGCGATTTTTTTACTCGAAAAATCGGCAAGGTAATGATCGTATAATATGCAAACTTTTGTAATGCAAATTTTATTGCGAATTTTTCAACTTACAACTATTAGCCGAAGAAGATTATAGCACTATATTCGCTAAATTGCTATAACTTTGTTTTTTCGAATATTCGTAATATTCTAAAACAAGAATATATAGCGAATATTCGAAAAAAATGAATATAGAGCAATTTAGCTAATATAGTGCTATAATCTTTTTTTTTAATAGTTGTAATTTTTTTCCAATCTGAACTTCAGATGAGAAAAAAATTGCAACTATTAGACAAAGAAGATTATAGCACTATATTAGCTAAATTGCTCTATATTAGTTTTTTTTCGAATATTCGCTATATATTCTTGTTTTAGAATATTACGAATATTCGAAAAAACAAAGTTATAGCAATTTAGCGAATATAGTGCTATAATCTTCTTTTTTATAGTTGTAATTTTTTTCCAATCTGGACTTCAGATGAGAAAAAAATTACAACTATTAGACAAAGAAGATTATAGCGCTTCTGAGACCCATATTAAACAATATGGGTCCCAGAACAGATCCCTGAGGTACCCCACTGGTAACTAAATTGCTCTATATTCGTTTTTTTTCCCGAATATTCGCTATATTGCTATATATTCTTGTTTTAGAATATTACAAATATTCCAAAAAAACGAAGTTATAGCAATATAGCGAATATAAAAAAAAATGAATATAGAGCAATTTAGCTAATATAGTGCCATAATCTTCCTTGTCTAATAGTTGTAAGTTGAAAAATTCGCTATTACAAAAATTCGCATTACGAAAATTCGCAAACAACACTACTCCTAAAGTCAAATATACTGCAGCCTTCTCATTGGCCCACAAGCTAGAGGCAGGGAGGGATCATGTGTACTGATTAAAAAAAAAAATCGAATATTCAAAATTACGAATATATATCACTATATTCAAAATATTCGCAAATTTTTGAAGTACCTATATTTGCGATAAAAATAAAAAATTTAAATATTCGTGATCAACACTACTCCTGATCTCATCTACCTTTCTGCTGCCAACTACATGGCATAAATCCTGAGATCATATGACTACATGCTGCCAGCTCCCTGCCATGACAACTGATGCATCTGCCTTTCTATTGCCAGCTACCTGCTGTGACTGCTGGGGGCTGCCTGCTCACTAAAACTATCTGCCATATTGTATGCCACAACTATCTACTGAGCTAATGATGCAGGGGGAGAAACACAACTGGATCGCACATCCACAATGCTATGCTTTGATCTAACTCGCTTCTCAGCGCTATAATAAAGTGTACAGCCCCCATACTACATACTGTACAAGAGGCATTATGCCTGCTCACTAAAGCTATGTGCCATATCTATTGGGCTCACCTAAGTGTTCACTTCCAATTGTATGCCACAACTATCTACCGAGCTAATCTGTTGTCTATTGCCAGCTACCTGCTGTGACTGCTGGGGGCTGCCTGCTCACTAAAGCTATGTGCCATATCTATTGGGCTCACCTAAGTGTTCACTTCCAATTGTATGCCACAACTATCTACCGAGCTAATCTGTTGTCTATTGCCAGGTACATTTACTGGGGTCAGTCCACTGCAATGTGCCACCACACCTGCCCAGTACATTGACATGCCATCTACTGGGCTCAGCTACTTGTTTACTTCTAGCTACATGCCGTGTCTACTAGACTGCCTACCATCCCACCATGGTGGCATGGCTCTCGGGTTCCCACCTTCTGTGCAGCATGGCAAGAGGTCACCATGGCTGCATTGAAGGAAATCTAGACAGTAATGAGAAAATCTCTCTGTATCAGCTATGTGCCCTCTCCTCCTCCTCCTCCTCCTCACTATCCGAGGTCCAGAGATATTCCTGTCCTTAGCCAATAATTGGAGGACTGTGGACAGAAATAATCAGATCCGAGTCTGCTTCCCTATCATTTACTTGTAATCCTCCATAACCAGCTGCCAACCTCCTTGTGACACTAATTATGGCATTTAACCTGGAAAATTATTCTCATAACATTGGGAGTGGCAGAAAGTGGGTGCAGTCATGGCACAAGGACATGATACTTTACAAAACGAGACTGTTACGGATGACTAAATAGTGTCCTATAGGAAAGAGCTCCCTCTGCTGGTTAGTATATCTCACTACACCAGGTGCTGATGGATCACCCTTAAAGGGGTTGTGTCACTTTAAGCCCTATAAAGCAGGCTTTAGCTCAGGGATGGCCAACCTGCGGCCCTCCAGCTGTTGTAACACTACAACTCCCAGCATGCCCAGACTGTGTACAACAGGCATGCTCAACCTGCGGACCTCCAGCTGTTGCAAAACTACAACTCCCATCAGTCCCGGACAGCCTACAGCTATCAGCCTACAGAAGGGCATGGTGGGAATTGTAGTTTTACAACAGCTGGAGAGCTGCAGGTTGGCCATCCCTGCTTTAGCTGAATCATGCTGGAGGATGGTGGGACAGATCTCAAAATCGGTGGCAACAGGGGAAGCTAAACTTTGCAGGATGCATGGCACCAAGATCCCAAGCAAAAATGTAAACATGGAAAACTCATGTTTTTTGCCAGTGAAGAAATTAAAGGGGTCATCCAAGATTAGAAACACTTTCTTGCTTTCTTCCAGAGACAGCACCACCCCTGTCCGCAGGTTGTGTGCAGTACTGCAGCTCAGTCTCATTCACAGCTGGGCTGCACTGGCAGATACTGTATGACCCATGAGTGGCGCTGTTCCTGGAAGAAAGCAGACATGCTTTAAACATTTAATGCCACCCTTTACCATTTCCTGGGTGTACAGATGTTGTCCTTTGGGTCCCAGTTTCGGTCGTTGAAGACGGCTGGGGAAAGTAACACCAAATAGCTCCATTGATACTTGAGTCAAAGCAGCATCCGCTCCCCACACAACTCTCCATGGTTATGCCCGGTTGGCCGCAGTCTTTCCTCTCTTTCGGCTGCACGGTGCACTGGGCATCAGCTTGAAAAACGTTACAATGAAAATATTACAATGTAGCAATTTCATCATTTCTGTATTTACTGTATAGACAACGGAATAGGGGGGGGGGGGGGTGACGTAGTGAAACACCCGTACAATACCCATGCAGTAAAGTATACTCACCCAACTGGGCCACAGAGATGACGGTGAATGTGAGGACTAATAGCGCCCGCAGAGACATTGTTATACTGGTAACCTAAAAGAAAAATGCATCAAAAACGTAGGAAACTGGCGATCTAATGACAGGAGGAGACCAGAGAGGTGTCACCTCTCCTCACAGGTCTGTTTTAGTACATTTTCCCTCTGATATTCCTCTTGGAAATGTTTACATACATTGGCTATTCCCATTCATCATACTTGTTAGCAAGACCAAACACCGAAGAGGTCGTTCTCAGATCTAAATGTACTCAGGAAAAGGTTTTATCCCAAAATGAGTAACGTAGAAATACAGTGGTATCACATTAAGGGCTCATGCACACGACAGTGTGTATTTTGCGGTCCGCAAAAAACAGATCCGCCAAAAATACATATGACGTCCATGTGCATTCCATATGTTGTGGAAGGGAACAGCCGGCCCCTAATAGAACAGTCCTATCCTTGTAATGCGGACAATAATAGGACATGTTCTATTTTTTTGTGCAATGGACATACGGAAACGGAATGCACACGGAGTAACTTTGTTTTTTGGCGGGGACCAATTTAAACGAATGGTTTCGCATACGGTCCTGAAGAAAAATGGAATGGACATGGAAAGAAAATACGTCAGTGTGCAAGAGCCCTAAGGGGCTCACTCTTCCCCCTTTTGAATCCTTGATTAGCCATTAACCCCTTAAGGACGCAGCCAAGTTTGGTACTTAAAGGAGTATTCCGGCCCGACGGATAGGGGATAACTATCAGAGTCCTACTGCTTAGGTCCCCCACAATCATGAGGAAGAGTACTCTGTCCCCCGCGGAGCACCATGAAATGTACAGAGCAGCAGGTCGAGCATGCTCACTGCCCTCCGTTCCAGAGAGAGCGGAGTACAGAGCTGCTACACTATTTCCAGAACTTCGATAGAAATGAACGGAACGGCAATTTGCATGCACGACCTGCTGCTCAGCTCATTTCAGTGCCCTTTGAGGGATACAGGGGTCCCATTCTCGTGAGGGTCCCACCAATCTAATAATTATCCCTTGGATAGAGAATCATTTTAAAAGTCAGAATACCCCTTTAAAGCCTTATTCACACGTCCGTGTCCGTGCTTAAATCCATGAGAAGGTGGTCAGTGTTGCCTTCGTGAAGATGTCCGTAAAGGAATCCGTGTTGGGTTCGTGTGTCCGTTTTTTGCTGTCCATGTGTCATCATCTGTGTTTCCCTGACACTGCACAGCTGAAACATATCTGTGAAACACGGATGAAACATGGATGGCATCCGTGGCTTTCCCGGACCCATAGACTATAATAGACGTGATGGATCCGTGAACACAAAAAACACAAAATAGAGCCATGCATCCATGCTAAAAAAAAAAACTGACCCACGGACCGCGCTGAAACACTGATGTGTCAATGAGGCTTAATGCTCTGCAATTTTTAATTTTTCGTTCTCCACTTCCACAAAATCCAGAATTTTTTCCATTTTTCCATTGATATAGCCTTAAGGAGGGCTTGGTTTATGTGGGGAGATTTGTGTTAATGGTACAATTTTGAGGAACCTCTATTGTATTGTATAACTTTAAAAACATTTTTTTGGGGTGCGTGACAGTGTAAAAAACTTAATTCCGCCAGTGTTTTTAGAGTTTTGTTTAATGAAAAAGCTCTTTAAATATATATATATATATATATATATATATATTCTGTCCAGCATAACTTTTTGTTAAGGTCAGCATGTTTTGGGGCTGGTTGAGGGGTCATCAGGGTTTGGGGCTCGTGGAGAGAACATTATGATTTGGGGTGGGTGGAGGGGCATCATTCATTGGAACTGAAGGAGGGGGCATCATAGTTTATGGCTGGTGGAGAGGGCATTATAGCCGGTGAAGAGGCATCAGAGTTTGGGGCTGGTAGAGGAGACTCCATGGTTTGAGGCTCATGGAAAGGGCATTATAGCTGGAGACTTGCGGAGGGGTCTTCATGCTTTGGGGCTGGTAGAGGAGGCATTATGGTTTACAGCTGGTGGAGGGGGCATTATGGTTTGAAGTTTGTGAAGAGGTCATCAGGGTTTGGGTGGAGGGGGCATCGTGGTTTGGGGTGAGTGGAAGGGCATGATGGTTTGGGGTGGCTGGAGGAGGCATTATTGTTTGGGGCTGGTGGATGGGGCATCATGGTTTGGGGCTGATGGAGGGGGCATCACAGCTTAGGACTGGCTGAGGGGGCATCATGGTTTAGGGCAGCTGGAGGGGACATCATGGTTTAGGGCTGGTAAAGAAGACATCATGGTTTGAGTCAGGTGGAAGACATGGTTGGAGACTTGTGGAGGGGTCTTCATACTTTGTGGCTGGTGGAGAAGTCATCAGGGTTTGGGGCCGGTGGAGGGGACATCATAGTTTAAGACTGTTGAAAAAGCCATTATGGTTGGGGGGGGTCATCATGCTTTGGGGCTACTGGAGGGAGGAGTATCATGGTTTGGGGTGGATGGAGGGGCATCATTCATTGGAACTGGTGGAGGGGGTATTATGATTTATGCTGGTGGAGAGTGAATTATGGTTTGAGGTTGGTGAAGAGGTCATCAGTGTGTGTGGCTGGTGGAGGAAGCATCATGGTGTATGCTAGTGTAGGGGACATCCTAGTTTGATGCTTGTGGAGGAGGCATCATGGTTTGTGGCTGGTGGAGGTGACATCATGGTTTAGGGCAGTTGGAGGGGGCATCATGGATTGGTGCTGGTGGAGACGTCATCATTGTTTGGGAAATGGTAGAGGTGGAAACACGGTTTTGGTGCTTTGCTGAGTAAGAGTATGGGGACGCCTTGCAATTATTGATGTAACAATGCAATCTACGGTGAATCAGAATATTTTACAATACAATATAAGAGCTGCGCCCATGACCTCAAGCTGAAGGTATGCTGAAATTGTCCCATAGCAGACACATAAGTCAACTGAAGAATAGCGGAAAAAGAAGATGTGTCTTTTGCAATAGCCAAGTGACTGTCCTGACCTCAACCCTAGGGCGATACTGTGCACACAAAGCATCCTAAAAATGCTGATGAACTGATGCACATTTGATTGGAGGAATGGTCTAAAATTCCTCCTCAACATTGTGCAGATCTTATTTTCAGCTAGAGGAAACATTTGGTGGAGGTGACAAGAGAATGTAGCACATGTGAGGAGCGCCTGGTCCTCGGCTTCATCTAGGGTTATGTCATAGAAGAAGTCAGGACTAAAAGACAGAACTCTGGGCATTACAAGAAGGGCTGGTTTTAGGGGTAACAATCTGAATCCCCATTTCATTTCAGGGGGTCTTTGAAGACAGGAATCTCTAGAAAAATCTAAAACCACCAGTATTTTTTAGGGGTGTATGGTGGTATTATTTGGGAATTGATTTGCATTATTATGTAGGTGCTTATTGCAGTATTATGTTGGCTCTATAATGCAGTATTATGTGAGCTCTGAGTCTGTACGGAACATTTGTGTGGGCTCTATACAGAATGTGTATGTGGGCTTTATAAGGCAGTATTATATGGGCTCTATATGGCAGTTTTATGTTGGCTTTATAAGGCAGCGTTATATGGGCTTAATATAGAAGAATTATATAGGCAGTATTATATGGGCTCTATGCAGAATTTTTATGTGGGCTCTTTAAGGCAGTATTATATTGATTCTATGCAGAATTTTTATGTAGGCTCTATAAGGCAGTATTATATGGGCTATGGGCTCTATATGGCAATATTATGTTGGCCTTATAAGGCAGCGTTATATGCGTTCAATATAGCAGAATTATATAGGCAGTATTATATGGGCTCTATACAAAATTGTTATGTGGGCTCTATAAGGCAGTATTATGTGGGCTCTATACAGAATTTTTATGTGGGCTGTATAAGGAAGAATTATATGGGCTCTATATGGCAGTATTATGCTGGCTTTACAAGGTAGCCTTATATGGGCTCAATATAGCAGAATTATTTGGGCACTATAAAGCAGTATTAAGTGGCTCTGTATAGAACTGCAGTATTATATGGGATCTATAAATGGCATCAATATGTGGGTTCTATAAGGCAGACTTACAGTATGTGGGCTCCATAAGGAAGTATTATGTGGGCTCTGTATGGCAGTATTATGTGGGCTCTATATGGCAGTCATGTGGGATCTGTAAGGCGGCATTATATGAGCTCTATATAGCAGCATTTTGTGGGCTCTATATGGCAGTATTATGTGGCTATTTAAGGAAGTAATATTTGGATGATGCTTATTATTTGGTCAATATATGGCAGTGTCATGATGCCTGTATATAACAGTATTATCTTGGCACTACATGGCGGTATTATGTGGGCTATAATTATGTGAAAAACTGTCTTAAAATAGCAAACTGGGGTTTAATTTGCTTGTCGACCAAGGCCCCAGCTTTTCAATGTGTCCCTGAATACAAATATATATATATGAATATCAAAGAATAGAAAACATACCTCCAGCTCTCACAGGTGTTTCTTCTTGGGTGTTCGTCTTATTATGATGAGTTGACACTCGGAACCAGATAAGAAGATGTCTTATTAATTTATGACACTAGGATCCATCTGCATATAATGGCAGAAATGAATACAGACAATATCTTATAACGCTGGGTGATGGCTATCCACGCCTTGCTGATTATTGCCAGTAAAACCTGTTTCCATTGAAACGCGTCCATATTACAACACAGCGAGAGAGATTGCAGAATTAATGATGGGTTTAAGAGCTCAGATAGATACTGGGTTGTGGAAGGAACCCTCAGCTGGCCTACGGTGTCTATGGCCAACCGTGTCTGTGAAGGACACATGGAGGAAAGGGGGCGTTTGGTCTCGGGTCTGAATTAATTTAGGGGTCTGGTCCAACTGAATTAATTTAGGGAGTCGGGGTCTGAAATAATTTTGGGGTCTAGTTTTGAGTCCGACATTATTTTTGGGTATGTTTCGCGGTCTAAAATAATTTTGGGGTGTGGTCTGATGGTCTGATTTAATTTTGAGGTCTGATTCTGTTTCTGCTCTGGTCTAGGGTCTGAAATAGTTTTGTTGGGTCTGTACTAATTTTTTTTTTATTTGTAGTCTGGTCTGGGGTCTATTTAGTGGTTTGGCCTGATGTCTAAGTTAATTTTTAGTTTAGTTAATAAATTAGGGTATGTCGCCTGTATTCGTCTAAATTCCTTTTTGGGTCTGGTCTGGGGTTTGATGTCGCCTATGCTCTAACTATTACTTCGAGGTTGCAGCTATAGGGGGAAGACATAGCAGCTGCACATCGACCCTGGTTCCTTAAATGGCTGCCGAGGGCCCTGCTATACTATAGGTTTTAAACTAGGACCCTGTATTTCTTGTGACACCTCTGGGCATTTGGGCTCTCTCATGCATCATGACTTGATTGCAACCACTTCTCCCCTATATACAGTATATGCTCCTGGAAAGCTAACTAGTACTACTAATGCAGTACCCCAGAGCAGGGGGTATGTTGAAATGGTTTATTATTTCATGTCTTGTATTGTACCCAGTATAACCAGGTATGGATGGCACAGCCCTTGTAGGAGGTTAGGGGTGGGCTCAACTTTAAGTCAGTCTAGACTGGAATTCAGAGAGAGAGAGAGAGAGAGAGAGGGAGGAAGTTGTGACCTATATTTCCTCCTCTTAGGCCCAAAAAGCCACAGAGACTCAATAATCTCTGCAGGATCTACAGAAGGAGAGAAGGAGTAAGTTGAAGGAGAAAACTAGAGAACTTAGAGTCTGCATTAGAACGTAACCTGCTACCAAAAGCTGGCAAGACTTTACTGCAGTGAGGGGAATACTGTTAAGACACCCTTCACACCTGGACACGACCTGACCAGTCATATCTCCAAAACCCTGTATCCCTCAGTGGACATTACAGCCACCATAGAAAGAATATTATTGCCCAGACAAAGAGAGAAGGGGGCAATAACTCCAACTTGTGCCTAAATCTATATATCACTGTCTGGGAAGAATTGCACTTTGAACCGCTGGAACTGTGTCTGCTATAGTTGAATGTACTAGACATTTGTTCTTCTACCTCTGACCAGGTTTTCTGACTCCGGCACCTTACGCTGGACATTAAACTCTACATGCCCTGCACAGCCCTAGGGAGCAACGGTGTCAGGATAGTCACTGTGGTAGACTTTCTGCAGTCAGAGCCCCTACCACTCCCATGCTCATCTCTGGCTCCTCAGGGGTTCAAACAATGTGTGGAGTAAAAAAACCATTGGTTCAGCCTCTGTCCTAAAGGTAACTATTATGGTGGCAAGAACCAGCACCATAAGGGGAAGCTGTATGCACCTAGAGGGGGTCATATCTTCATGATTCTCTCTCCCTATGAGCTTGGGAAGAGAAGGAAAGGGTTAAGTGCTTTGGGCTGGTGATGCCGTCCTGAAATGTGTTGGGTGTGGCGGGCATATTTATTTGTAGATCAGTTTGGATGTTGCTTGTAATCACTGTTCAGCTTTATGTATGCAGCATTGTCACATGTATGCTGTGCTGCCATATGGTACCTTCATGTGGTACTGTGCTGTCCTTCAAAAGCAGTGATACTAGGGAGCAATCCCCAGGGGCATAGCAAGGAGAAGTGGGTGTCCCGGGGGCAGTGCCAACAAGACACTATGCTGCCCAGGCTAGGATATAGGACTGGAGCAGTGAACTAGATCCTCTGTATTGCGGCATCTGATCCAACATGCCACGGTATAGCACCAGGAAGAACGGTTTGGACCCATAAAAATAGAAACATATTTATTAGTAAAAAAAAAAGAGATAAATGAGTTAAAAGGTTTCTTGGGAGTCAAATATTCATGGTCTGTCCTCAGGATCGGTCACCAGTATCTGATCGGTGGGGGTCTGAGTCCCAGCATCCCCACCAATCGGCTGTTTGGAGAGGCCATGGCTCTCCAGTGAGCATCAGCCTCTTCCGAGGACAGTGACGTCGCATTCATTGGTCACATAACCTACGTCCAGCACAGTCCCGTTCAAGTGACTGAGGCTGAGCTGCAATACCAAGCCCGGCCACTATACAATGCATGGCGCTGTGCTTGGTGAGGAGGCTGCAGCGCTCAATAAAGCGCCACACCCTCTTCAATCAGCTGATCGATTCCTAGCACTCCCACCAATTAGATACTGATGCTCTATCCTGAGGATCCGTCGTCAATATTATAGTGCCGGAGGACCCCTTTAAATAAAATGTGTATGTATAAAGCAAATATCACAAAATAAAGAAAATTATAAAAATCAAACATTTTTTTTTAAATAAATGATTTTTATTTAATAAAAACATAAGCATATTAAATGTCCCCGTAGTCGTGAGGACCCGTGCTATGACAGTATAAAGTTAAAAAATTGAAAAAATAAGTGGTAAAAATATATACAAAATGCACCAAAAAGTACGGTACACATGGGCATCATTAGATTAAAAACATTCAGGACCTGGGCCCCCGGTTGTTTTGTCCCAGGCCCCGAATGTACTGCCCTCTGATGAAAAAACAAGGGTGACTACTGGCCAGGAGGCACTGCAGGAGCTGAAGGACCTTTGATGACATCACAGTCAAGTGATCTGCGCTAAAGGCAGAGCTCAGCGGTAGAAAAGGACCTGCGATTATGTCACAGTCATGTGATCAGTGCCGGAAGGGGTGGAGCTCAGCTGTGAAGAGGAGAACTAGTGGAGAAGACCCTGTGGTGACTAGTGATGTCCGGATCATGAACGAATCGTTCTTTTGAACCGATTCAGTTCACTGATCCGGAAGAGTCGGTTCCTCTGACTGAGCCGATCCGAATGAAACGGCTCAGTCAGATCAGCATACAGGCAGCAGCAGCCAGTGTAATAGCCCCGCCCTCCAACCAATCAGAGGCAGCCAGTGGACGCTAGCCCCGCCCCTCCCCGCCCTCCAACCAATCAGAGGCCGCAGCACTGACTCCCAGCACAGGGGGAGTCGCAGGGACTCGGAGAGTCGGCTGAGTCCATTAGTTAAAAGAATCGAATGAGTCAGAGACTCATTCGATTCTTTTGAGTTAAAAGAACCGTGAGTCACCGAGTCCCTGCCAGGCTCCCTGCTCTGCGGCTCCTTGTAAGTCCGTCCGGGGGGAAGGGGGGCATTAATCTAGCATGTAGCAGAGCTGTATGTGTACTGGGTGCATGCAGCAGTGTAGCACATGCTACACTGCTACATGCACCCTGTACACACACAGCTCTGCTACATGCTGTAGCAGAGCAGGAAGTCTGGTAGGGACTCGGTGACAATTCTTTTAACTAAAACTCTCAATTAACACAGTCTGCTCACTGCAGCAGAGCTGTGTTTGCCAGGAGCCAGTCCCTCCTGACCTTCGGTTCACTTGAGAGCCGACTCAGCAAGTGAACCGAAGATTCGATGAGCTGAGCATGCGCATTGATCTTCAGTTCACTTGCCTCTGCCGGCTCAGGAAGTGAACCGAAGATCCGATTCATGAATCGGTTCATTTGAATGAGCTGATTCAAATGAACCGATTCATTTGAAAGATCCGAACTTCCCATCACTAGTGGTGACTTCTGTGACATGAGGAGAGGTAAGTAAAGGGAGAGATTCAGTGTGAGAGCCAGAGGAATGCTGGGAGTTGTAGTTCTCCTCTCTCACACCACCTCCCTGCTTGGTTGGGGAATGATATTATCTATATGGGACTATATGTTAGGGCTGAAGGGAGGGATGTTATTTACATGGGACTGTATGTTGGAGGAGTGGAGGGGAGTAGTGTTATTTACATAGGACTGTATGTTAGAGGGGCTGAATACAGGGGAGTGACGTCATTTACATGGGACTGTATGTTAGAGGGGCAGAATACAGGGGAGTGATGTCATTTACATGGGACTGTATGTTGGAGGGGCTGAAAGCAGGGTAATAATGTTATTTATATGGGACTGTATGTTGGAGGGGCTGAAGACATGGGAGTGATGTTATTTACATGGGACTGTGTGTTAGATGAGGCTGAAGACATGGGAGTGATGTAATTTATATGGGACTGTGTGTTGGAGGGGCTGAATACAGGGGAGTGACGTCATTTACATGGGACTGTATGTTAGAGGGGCTGAATACAGGGGAGTGGTGTTATTTACATAGGACTGTATGTTAGAGGGGCTGAATACAGGGGAGTGATATCATTTACATGGGACTGTATGTTAGATGAGGCTGAAGACAGGGGAGTGATATAATTTATATGGGACTGTGTGTTGGAGGGGCTGAAGGCAGGAGAGTAATGTCATTTACATGGGACTGTATGTTGTAGGGGCTGAAGACATGGGAGTGATGTAATTTATATGGGACTGTATGTTGGAGGGGCTGAAGCCAGGGGAGTGATGTTATTTACATGGGACTGTATATTGCAGGGGCTAAAAAAACGTACTCACCTCATCCAATGTGCGGGGACACTGACTCCTCATTGGATGCAGCAGGACCTGCGCTCCCAGTGTGAATCACGTCAGGTCCTGCAGGGTCCAGTGAGGAGCGAGTGTCCCCGCGCATGAAAGTGGATGAGGTATGAAAAGAAAATGCTGGGGGCCACATTATTACTGCTGGAGGCCGTTATGGAAGACATTATTACTGCTGGGGCCACTATAGGGGACACTATTACTGCTAGGGGCCACTATGAAGGACATTATTACTTCCAGGGGCCACTATCAGGGACATTTATTACTGCTGGGGACCACTATGGGGACATTATTACTGCTGAAGGCCACTATGAGGGAGATAATTACTGCTGGGGGCCACTATAAGTGACATTATTACTGCTGGGGGCCACTATGAGGGAGATTACTACTTCTGGGGGCCACTATGAGGGACATTATTACTGCTAGGGGCCACTATAAGGGACATTATTACTGCTGGGGGCCACTATGGGGGGACATTATTACTGCTGGGGGCCACTATGGGGGACATTATTACTGCTGGGGGCCACTATGAGAGAGATTATTACTGCTGTGGGCCATTATGGGGGACATTATTACTGCTGGGGGCCACTATGAGGGACATTATTAATGCTGGGGGCCATTATGAAGGACATTAATACTGCTGGGGGCCACTATAAGGGACATTATTACGGCTGGGGGCCACTATAAGGGACATTATTACTGCTGGAGCCTGGAGGCCACTATGAGGGAGGTTATTACTGCTGGGGCCACTATAAGGGAGATCATTACTGCCGGAGGCCACTATGAGGGAGATTATTAATGCTGGGGGCCATTATTACTGCTGGGGGCCACTACGGGGACATTATTACTGCTGGGGGCCTCTATGAGGGAGATTATTTTTGATGGGGGCCACTATTGGGGGCATTATTAATGCTGGGGACCACTATGAAGAACATTATTACTTCTGGGGGCCACTATGAGGGAGAATATTTCTGCTGGGGGCCACTATGATGGAGATTATTACTGCCGGGGGGCTACTATGAGGGAGATTATTACTTCTTGGGACCCCTATGAGGGAGATTACTACTGCTGGGGGCCACTATGAGGGAGATTATTACTGCTGGGGGCCTCTATGGGGGACATTATTAATGCTGGGGGCCACATGAGGGACATTATTACTACCGGGGCCACTATGAGGGATATTATTACTGCTGGGGGCCACTGTGAGGGAGATTATTACTGCTGCGGGCCATTTTTGGGGACATTAGTACTGCTAGGGGCCACCATGGGGAACATTAGTACTGCTGGGGGCCACTATGAGCGACATTATTAATGCTGGGGGCCATTATGAAGGACATTATTACGGCTGGGGGCCACTATGGTGGAGATTATTACTGCTAAGGGCCACTATGGGGACATTATTAATGCTAGGGGCCACTATTGGGGACATTATTACTGCTGAGGGCCACTATGAGGGAGATTATTACTGCTAGGGGCCACTATGGGGGACATTATTACTGCTGGGGGGCACTATGAAGGAAATTATTACTGTTAGGGACCACTATGAGGGACAATATTACTCCTGGGGGCCACTATGAGGGAGATTATTACTGCTGCGGGCCACTATAGGGGACATTATTACTGCTGGGGGCAACTATGAGGGGGATTATTACTGCTGGGGGCCACTATGGGGGACATTATTAATGCTGGGGGCCACTATGAGGGAGATTATTACTTCTGGAGGCCACTGAGGGAGATTATTACTGCTGGGGGCCACTATGAGGGAGATTATTACTGCTGGGGGCCACTATGAGGGAGATTATTACTGCTGGGGGCCACTATGAGGGAGATTATTACTGCTGGGAGCCACTATGGGGGACACTATTCCTTCTGGAGGCCACTATGAGGGACATTATTACTACTGGGGGCCACTATGGGTTGAAATTATTACAGCTGGGGGCCACTATGAGAGAGATTATTACCGCTGGGGGCCACTGTGGGTAAAATTATTACTGTTGGGGCCACTATGAGGGATATTTTTACTGGTGGGGGCCACTATGAGGGAGCTTATTACTGCTGGGGGCCACTATGAGGGACATTATTACTGCTGGGAGCCACTATGGGGGATACTATTACTTCTGGAGGCCACTATGAGGGACATTATTACTGCTGGGCGCCACTATGAGGGAGATTATTACTGCTGGGGGCCACTATGAGGGACATTATTACTGCTGGGGGCCACTATGAGGGATATTATTACTGCTGGGAGCCACTATGGGGGACACTATTCCTTCTGGAGGCCACTATGAGGGACATTATTACTACTGGGGGCCACTATGGGTTGAAATTATTACTGCTGGGGGCCACTATGAGGGGAATTTTTACTGGTGGGGGCCACTATTGTTATGGACTATTGAAACAGTATGGCTACTTGCTTGTTTTATACACTTGCGTCACACTGCTCAGACACTGCCCAATAGAAAAATCCTGCTTTCAGGATGTACCACCAGGCACACACAGCTTTCCCACTATCTTGAAGATGGAAGGGGGAAGGAGCACATTCCAAAGCCCTAGGTACATGTCAGTGGGAGGGGGCTACGTAGCTGCGCTGTTAGCTGATTTCTTAAGTCAGCCTGATGGAAAGGCAGTGTAAGATTAACCCATTGGATGCTTGCTATTGTTTCCCAGTAACCAAAAAAATGCACCACATTTAGTCGCCTCCCACCAGGAGGGTATATTCTGTGTGAACACTTACAATAAAGTAGAGATTTACTTTGACTCCAATAGGTGTGTCAGAGTTTGATTTCTCTGTGCACGTTTAGACAATTTTCAACTAATTTGGAGCAGTACATTAACCTACCTGGTACCTTGACCAGAACTAAAACAGTTGGCGCCCAACGCGGGGCCCAAAGGACCTGACCCCCTGATCCAGTACCCCCGATTACCAGATGAGGAGGACCTAACTAACGGACACCGGCACTGCAACCCGTGATAAGAGGTAGAAGTGACCTTACCTCCATGCGTCCTTTGGTGTCGTTTATCCGTGCCTGTCTGAGGGAGGGGTGCCGTGTCAGCTTGGGGCATCCTCGAGGGCATGAAAGTAAGAACATCATGTTTTTGAAGTCTTGATGTACTGTGTTTAAAAACTGTGAAGACTCTGTTGACAAGTATCACTGACTGAGACACAGAGAGTTCTCCTATTTGCCTGTATTGGAGTGCAACCCGATTGTCTGACTCGATAACAGAAGGGGGGAGAGCGGTCCACGGCAGCCCAGAGTGTGCATGTCTGGGACTCAAAGTTTCATCAGGTCCACTGATTACTCTATACAGAGGTCTCTAGACGGCTCCAGTAGGTGTGACAGACGATGGAACATAACGCAAGTGTCCCAAAGGGTTATTGCTCACCTGAGCAGTACGTGGCGGACAGGAGAGGAAAATGATTTGTGAAAAGTCTGAGCAAGCTAGAGAAAGGGTATGGTATATGTAAAGGTGGTACTTTGTGTTGTACATCATGGCAAACTTTGCTGACAGAAAAGAAAGATAGATTAGAAGATGAGAAGTTAGTGGATACAGTCCGAGTGTGGCTGGACTGTAGCAAGGAATTTGAACATACAGGAGGAGAGCAAAATCTTGAAGCTAGTGGCAGATATTATTATAAACCTGGTAATCTTGTTGGGCTGGGGCAGCCACCGACCTATAATGGCGCAGAGAAGAAAGGAAGTGGGTGGGTCTGTAATGTATGTTGTCAGCAAAATCCCACCTCCCGAGAGACGTGTTTTGTCTGTGGTGCTCCATGCCCACATAGTCACAACCCTGTAACCCCATGGCTGGACCATTAATCTCCTTCAGCCCTGATCCTCCCGTCGCCCCTGTAGTCCCATCAGTGGCTCCGTTATATCCCATGATAAATCCAGACGGCATGTTTATGGCCCCTAGCAATCCACCTCCTTCCTCGATCATGATAGGGAGACAGTCAGAAGTACCTGAACAAGAGAATCCGGACAGTGTTGCTGGTCCTGTAGACTCAAACATACAGACCCCTAAGCGACCACCCCCAATAGACTATAGTGGCTCCAGCACCCAACCTTTGAGCCTCCCCAGACCAACTCTGCTCCAGGAACAGATTAATGAATTAGAAAAGGAATATTCAAGCTTTAGAAAGGGGCAATTTCAAAGTTGTAAAGGAAGCCCTAACTCTTACCCGACCACAAGGACCTCCACAATATGTGTCCTTTACCCCGCAGCAGTTATTCACCATAGTGAACCTGCTGCCAGATCCTAAAACCCATCCCATGCCCCTTTTCAGGAAACTGTCACAGGTACATCAAAAGTATGGATGTATATGGTCAGACCTACAGAGTATTGTGGAAAACAAGACAGGAGTATTTTTCACTAATAATGGACCATATCCCCACCCCTATCCTAAGGGGTCTGACCTTCAACCCTTGGGATCATAAGTCTGGGGAATACTTCATAGAGAGGTTACAAAAATGGGCAAAAGGGAAGTTAGCTGAACAATCTACCACATTTCAGGACATGGCTCAGGAGAAAACTGAAACTGTTGAGAGATTTGCACAAAGAGTCAAGCAGAATTACAAGGACATGGGTTTCAGCCAGAATGAAGCTGTACACCTCAGACTCCTCGCCCTGCTAGTTTGTCGATGGTTTGCGACCAGAGATAAACAAAGCCCTTGTGACCTGTCGTCCTGAGTGGAAATCCCTGACCCTGGAAGTTTTGGAGCAAATTGCAAAGGGCTTGGAAAGCAACACTAAGAAAACTTGAGCAGCTGTGATAGCTGTAATGTCAGGAGAAGATGGTGGAGAACGCCCGCCACCTCGTGTCTTTTATGAGTGTGGCAAGCCCAGACACATCAACCCGAAGTGCCGTAGCAGACATCTGTGGCCAACCAATCAACAGTGACAGGGAGACCGCCTCCCTCATCGCAATAGGACGACGGCAAACAAGTGCAGGGAGGGGACACTGCATGTATGGCAGTCTCCGCCCCTCCTGTCGGTCCCGCCCCTCGAGTCACCCTCGAGGTGGCAGGGAAGGAACTCTCATTCCTTGTAGACACTGGTGCAGCCCGCAGTGTTTTATGTGAGACTGCCGTACCTCCTTCCTGGCTCACTGACATCCAATTACCCTGTACTGGACTAGAAGCTAACATACAGTTCAGAGAGGATGGGACGGTCACCCTCGGTACAGCCCTATACCCGGAAGAAACTTGCCTCCTCATGGCATTAACAACTCTTTAGATCACTGATTTATTTGAGCCAGGGGATTCGCTGAAAACAATTTTGCACCTCATCCCCGATACCCTCTGGGCCAAAGGACCCCAGGATATCGGACGCCTCAATGTCCCACCAGTCACTGTGATCCTAAAGGACCCCAAGGTCCTGCCATACAAAGTGCAATATCTGCTTTCTGTCTCACAACAGGATGCTATTACACTCCAAGTGCAGGCCCTCCTGTAGAATGGGGCAATCAAAATCAGTACCTCTTCCTGTAACTCTCCCCTTTACCCAGTCCAGAAGAAGAGGGAGAAGGGACAACCTCCTATTTACCGCATGGTTCAGGATCGCTGAGCTGTCAACAAGGCCACTGTCCTTGAGACATCTATTGTCCCAACCCGCACACCCTCCTCGCTGGCATCCCACCCACCGCCACTACTTTTACCGTCAATATTCTTTTCTGTTCCCTTACATGAGGACTGTCAATTCCTTTTTGCTTTCACTCATGCTGGCAAAAAGTACACCTGGACGGTTATGCCTCAAGGAGCCCAAAACAGCTCTTCCTGCTTCAGCAAGGCTATGTCCTCTGTTCTGCAACCCTGGCAGTCCAACCACCCGGAAGTGGAACTCCTGCAAGATGTGGCTGACCTACTCCTCTGTGCTGTTTCTCCGCAAGTCTGCCTATCCATGTCCGTTTCCCTTCTCCAGTTCCTGGCTTCTGCTCGCTGTCGAGTCTTACAAGCCAAATTGCAGCTGTGTCTCCCCAAAGTTGTCTCCCTAGGTCATTGTATCTTTTAAGGTCGCAACCACCTCACTGATGCCAGGAAAAAGGCCATCTCTGACATCCAACTACCGGACACCCCTCATCAGCTGAAAACCTTTCTGTGACTTATCTCCTACTGCAGACCCTGGATCCCTGCTGCTTCAGTCCTAATACAGCCCCTATATGACTGTATACCCCACCATGCTACTACTCCTTTCCAGATGACAATGGAGGCCGGAGAAGCCTTTGAGACGTTGAAGGCCGCCATTGCATCTGCCCCTGCTCTTGGCATCCCCAATTATAACCTTCCTTTCCGACTGTATATCATGGAACGTCAGGGCCACACGACTGGAGTCCTTACACTCACGGTGGCCGCAATAGACCCCTGGGTTACTATTCAAAGCGCCTTGACCCCGTAGCCAGAGCTGCCCCTTCCTGTGTCAGAGCTGTCCATGCTGCCAGCTCTCTTCTGGATGTCTCATCTGACGTTGTGCTTGGTCACCCCCTCACATTTCTGCCATCCATTAGCAGACTCAACCTAAACACCTCACTGCACAGCGCCACCTCCGGCTCCAGTGTAGTCTGCGCCTGCCAGATAATGTCACCATTCAGAGATGCCACATCCTCAACCCTGCTACACTCCTTCCTCTTCCAAGGGAGGAGTATACTGGAGATTCTGAATATTTATTGATCTACATGCTGAAGAAGATCTTCAGGAAGAAGAACTATGGACCTCAACCGTCTTTCTTCACAAGGAACAAGATCATGATTGCATCACAATGATGGAAGCGGAAGTAAGGACACCACCATCAGTCCATGACACTCCTCTGACAAACCCACAATGGACTCTGTTTGTGGATGGCTCAAGGTATGCCGATGACATTGGGAAGTTCCAAACAGGCATGGAGGTCGCTAGTAAGCACAAGGTGATGTGTGCAAGATAATTGCGCCCAAACCAGTTGTAACATCCCAGAGTATGTCACTAAACTCTGTCTCCCTGCTACAACATGTCAGGTGTATGTTTATTGTCATCTTGTGTAATCTAACATTGCATTTTCCATTATGTGTATTTTCCAGGCCTGCATTATGTATTTTCTGTAATTGCCCTGTCCGCCAGCAGGTGGCAGCAATATGTAAGCAGACCATGGTTAGTTAGTATATCTAGTCTGGAATAGTCCATTCCAGTCTAGGCTCCCCTGTGTGAGCAGAAGTGAGACGTTCCCATGTCCTGTCTCATGAGGAGGAGAAGGAAGTGTAGTCAGTGTACCAGCCACCCCCTGCTGGGGTAGGTTGTGTTGGTAGGAGCACCCAGAACCAGGGATCCCAACCCTGGATACCGCCTCGGCTGAGGCGAGGATCCATCTTCCCAGCCTGAGTCATCTGCCTCAGCTGGTGATAAGCAACAACCTCCAGAACTTCAGATCTCCAGAACGACATCATTCCCTGCGAGCAGTGCTGTGAGTAACAATCCAGAGTCCAGGAGAAGCCAAATACCTCCTCAGCTAGTCAGGCCCAGATAAAGCAGAAGACAGACAGAGCAGAAGATAAATACCTGCCAGATTCTCTAGACATATGATCAGAAGCAGAATACATATAGATTCCTGCCACATATTGCCAATACCTGCTGGGACCCAAGACTATTGCTGTAACTTGTATGGATATCTGTTGCCATTAAGTAAAGACAAGTTGGATTATATCTCCTGTCTGGTTCACAATCATTCCACCATAACTCCTATTGACTACACTCAATTTATTGCAAGTGAGCCAGGATCCAGGCGTCCAGCCGTACCAAGGTAGGAGACACCGTTGACACTACCATATCTGCTACACAGAGACATTTTCCCCCTCTGGCATTCCTCACCTGGTACATGAGTTATAACATCTTAAAGGGCCCTGTTACAGTACCTGCGCAAGCTGCAATTGTCGTCACAAACTATTACACTTATATACTGACCCACTGCATAGCTGACCCACCGTACCGGTGTCCTGCTCATTGCGCAGTCAGCACAGGAGGCTGAACTCATTGCCCTCACTGAAGCCTGCCTCATGGCAAAATATTTTACTGCCAATATCTAAACAGACTCTAGATATGCCTTTGGAGTGGTTCATGACTTTGGAGTAAAATGGAAAGCCCGGGATTACATCACAGCTACAGGAACCCCAATCAAGAATGCTTCAGCAGTAGCGGCTCTAATGGCAGCAGTACTCCTGCCCACCCAAGTGGCAGTGATCAAGGTAAAGGCCCATACTCGAGCTGACACCTCTGAGGCCAGAGAAAACGCCCTAGCTGACTAAGCAGCCAAGAAAGCAGCAGTGGAAGAGAAAAGAGTCCAGTCAGACCAGATTATGGTAGCACAGGAAGACCTGGAACAGAAAGAAGTCACATGGGACCTACTGAAACAAATGCAGAAACAGGCCACTCCCATGGAAAAGGAAACCTGGTTGAAAGAGTCAGCCCTCGAAGAAGAGTCTGGACTTTGGAGACAAGGAAAGAGAGTGTGCCTACCCAGAGCCCTCTGTAACGGATCTCCTAGCACCCCGACCGGGTACCTCCGTCGATAGATGCTCCTAGTGCTTTCCGAGGACTCCAAGCACTCCACTTGACACCGTACGCACTGCAGACCCCACGAACCGCCGCAGCTTGGTTGGGGTCTCACCGTCCTCCACCCACGCTGGACCTACGACAAGGCTCCAGGCTCCAGTGGGTGAACCTCTCCTACAGCCAGAGAGCAGGAACAGCTCTTACAAGAGCTAGTAGTTATGCAGGGGGAGTATAGCAAATCTTCAGCGTATAGCAATCCCCCAGTTTGATCAGTTATCCAAACACCAGTCTCAACATGATGAAGGATAAAACAGGAACCCTTTATTGAGGGCTACCCGCCCGTATTTATGCAGGTCCCCATCTGGTGGCCACGCCCTTAGGGGACCAGAATGGAGACTGCGACACAGGACAGATATGCAGAAATTCAGGATACACAGACACAACACATCCCCACAATGCATCATGGTTTCCTCCTCTCTGCCTGGCGACACCCGAGGAGCAATCCAATTATGTCTCAGGACAAAGGGAAAACACCAATACACACGTGGAGACAACAGGACAGGAATCACCACCCAAACACACAATGGCACACCCACACAGACATTTAACATATCCCCAGATAGCTCAAGTCTGAGTGCATATCATTAGGTGAATGGCACTCAGAATACACGAATACAATAATATTAGCTATCTGGGTGCCCTCACATAACATACAATTTAACCGAACGCATAATAACATAAAACACAATTCCAAAGACAGATTTAAGCTGTGCGGCCGGTCTGTTTTCTTTAAAGTTAGTATGGGCCATAATCCTGAGGCAAGAGGCTAGCAACCAGCCCCCTCCAAAACACTGTGGCGAGGTTGGTTTTGTCACACCCTCTATCCCTTAATAGCCTCAGTGGCTCATGGGCCCACCCACCAATCCAAAACCATCATGAAAGAACTAATTGACAAAATATGGGTGGCCCCAGGAATCACCCCGGTCCTGGTAAGACATACCCAGTCTTGCCTCATTTGTGCCGAGTGCAACACAGGCAGGATTGAACCCATGCCCACCAAGTGCCTATCCAGAGCTCTGTACCCATTCCAAAGGATCCAAATTGACCACATCCAGATGCCAATGGTTTCAATATGTGCTAGTAGTGATAGACTTGTTCTCTGGGTGGCCAGAAGCCTACCCCATCCGAAACCAGACAGCAACCACCACTGTTAGGAAACGAATGCAGGAAATTGTTTGTAGGTTCGGGGTACCTGAGGTCATTGAGAGTTATCAGGGCCCAGCATTCAGTGCTAGTCTAAACCAAGAGGTCCGGAAGATAGTAGGGTCACACCTAGCGTTTCACACCCCTTACTGACCCTAAAGCAGCGGCAAAGTTGAAAGACTGAATGGGGTGTTGAAATAAAAAAAATGCTGAAAATTACCACGGAGACAGGGCCTAATTGGGTTCAGTGCTTGCCTATAGCACTCTTTTCAGTTAGGCACACACCAAGGCCCCCACACAAACTGACCCCATACAAGATCCTATTTGGGACAAGGCCAAGAATGGGACAGTATTTTCCGTAGCAGCTACAAATACATTATGAATCTGTTGCAAAATATGTGATAGCATTGAGCAAACGATTGTCTAACATACATGCATAAGTTCCCTCTTCTATTCCAGATCCAGACTCTCTAGAAGGAAGCCACACTCTGAAACCTGGAGAGTGGGTTGTAGTCAAGAAACATGTCAGAAGCACCCTTGAACCACGATACGAGGGACCCTACCAAGTTCTGTTGACTACCCCAACTTCCGTAAAAACTAGACGGGAGACCCACCTGGATCCACTACCTCACATTGAAAAAGAGTAAAGGCCGTCCTGACGACCCTGGAACAATAAGCCATGAGGAAGAACAAAAGGAAATGCCATTCAACACGGTTCCCCCTCCCAGCTATGATGCCGTGCAGAGATAGGGTAAGATGAATCCCGGGGTACTGTCATAATCCCTGAAATCGGGAGCTTATCTATTAGAGATAAGTTGTCGCCACTGCAGGTGAAGAGGAAACGAAGGGTATGCCCAGTAGATTCGTTGGACTTTAGGGATAGCCTACAATCAAGTTTCCAAGGGGGGACTGTTATGGACTATTTAAACAGTATGGATACTTGCTTGATCTATACAATTGCGTCACACTGCTCAGACACCGCTTAGTAGAAAAATCCTGCTTCCTGGATGTGCCACCAGGCGCACACAGCTTTCCCACTATCTTGAAGATGGAAGGGGGAAGGAGCGCATTCCAAAGCCCTAGGTACATGTCAGTGGGAGGGGGCTGCGGGGCTGCGCTGTTAGCTGATTTCTTAAGTCAGCCTGATGGAAAGGAAGTGTAAGATTAACCCATTGGATGCTTGCTATTGTTTCCCAGTAACCAATAAAATGCACCACATTTAGTCGCCTCCCACCAGGAGGGTATATTCTGTGTGAACACTTACAATAAAGTAGAGATTTACTTTGGCTCCAATAGGTGTGTCAGAGTTTGATTTCTCCGTGCACGTTAAGACATTTTTCTACTAATTTGGAGCAGTACATTAACCTACCTGGTTCCTTGACTAGATGCAAAACACTATGAGGGAGATTATTGCTGCTGGGGGGCCACTATGAGGGACAATATTACTGCTGGGGGCCACTATGGGGGACATTATTAATCCTGGGAGCCACAATGAGGGACAATATTACTGCTGGGGGCCGCTATGAGGGAGATTATTACTGCTGGGGGGCACTATGGGGGACATTATTACTGCTGGGGGCCGCTATGAGGGAGATTATTACTGCTGGGGGGCACTATGGGGGAGATTATTACTGCTGGGGGCCACTATGAGGGAGATTATTATTGCTGGGGGCCACTATGAGGGAGATTATTACTGCTAGGGGCCGCTATGGGGGACATTATTACTGCTGGGGGCCGCTATGTGGGACATTATTGCTGCTGGGGGCAACTATGGGGGACATTATTACTGCTGGGGGCCACTATTGGGACCATTATTTACAATTGGGGCCATTATGGGGGGTTGGGATAAGCCAATGAAATTCATCTGTTTTTAACAGCCAGGTGGCGAGAAAATGGATGCACAATGGGTTAGAAAATGGTCTTTAGTGCTGGTGCGGGCGGGGGGGCGTCGACTAGGGCCATATGGATTGGAGCTTGGGCCCCGGATCTTTTGAGACCCTAGCAATGCCCCTGACGGTACATGTCCTCTTCCAGATTTCTAGAGTCTTTTTCCAGCTTTTTTATTTTGCAAAGTTTTCCAACACTTTTCTACTTAGAACAATGCTGGGTCCGATTTATAGTCTGCACAGCACTCTCATTAGATTATTTTACATATATAGGTCATTGTCTGGCGGTATTATTTATAGACTGTACAGCACTGTTATTAGATTACTTTATATAGGAGGTCAGTGTATGACAGTATTATGTATAGTCTGTACAGCACTGTCATCAGGGGTCGAGTGGAGGGGGAACGCGTGGGAACGGCGTTCCTGCACTTTTTTCATGGCAGGAACGCCGTTCCCTTTCAAGCCTCAAGCCAGGAGAACGCAGCTGAAATCAGGGGGTGAAGCACACTGTGCAGGGCAGGCTAAGCGGCTTCACAGCTGTCTGTGCAGTGCTGCTGCTGTCTGTGACTCCTCTCATGGCGCCCCGCCCCCTACTGACATCATCTCCTTCACTTCTTCTGTCGGCCTAATACGATGCGAGTATGTTCAGTCACTTCGCAGCTGACACATAGGAGATCGAACTCACGACCTCTACACATCAGAGGCAAGGCATTTACCCTCACAGCCATGAATGCTGTCTAGGTAGTTGCTTAAAAAAAAAAATATAAGACTTATACTTATACCTAGTGTACTGATCCCTAGTGTACATCCATACACATGACAGCTGCCCACTGTGTATGGATGTAGCAGAGCTGGGTGTGTTGGGGCAGCTGTCATGTGTATGGTTGTACACTAGGTATCAGTACACTAGGTATAAGTAGAAGTCTTATTTTTTATTTATTTTTTAAAGCAACTACCTAGACAGCTTTCATGGCTGTGGGGGTAAATGCCTTGCCTCTGATGTGTAGAGGTCATGAGTTCGAATCCCAGGACAAACTTTTCTAAAAGTGTTTTTTTTTTTTAAGACTCCTACTGATACCTAGTGTACTGATACCTAGTGTGCAACAATACACATGACAGCTGCCCCAACACACCCAGCACTGCTACATCCATACACGGTGGGCAAAGTTACCTACAGTAGAAGTCTTATATATATTTTTTTTAAGTTATTATCTAGACAGCTTTCATAGCTGTGAGGGCATATGCCTTGCCTCTGATGTGTAGGGGTCGTGAGTTTGAATCCCATGACAAACTTTTCTAAAAGTGTTTTTTTTTTTTTTTTTTAAATACCGGACTGTTACTTTACTGCCACGGGGGAGGCGGGCTATTGGCGCCATGATACTGGCACATGAAGGGGGTAGGAGAGAGGAACTTGATACTGGCACATTAGGGGACAGGGGGAGAGGATGGCACTATGATATTGTGTTTTGATCACAATTTGTACATTTGGCTCAGTCCGCAGCTACACAAATTACAGCGTGCTAGATTTTCTGTGCTTTTTTTTTTTTTTTGGAGGGGGGGGTTGCAGTGGATCTTGGGTGAGTTCCCACACTTTTTTTCCCAGGACTTGACCCCTGACTGTCATTATATTATTTTATATACGGGTCGGCAATATTATTCTGACATCGTACAGTGCCATTATTATGCATGGAGCTATTATGTGGTCACTGTATAGCGGTATTATTTATACATCGTACAGCAGTGTTATTAGATTACTTTATTTACGGAAGTCTTATATGATCACTTTGGCAGTATTATTTGTACGTTGTACAGCATAATTATAAGATAACTTTATATATGTAGCTCTTATATGATCAACGTATGGCAGTATTATTTGTACATTGTACAACATTATTATGCGATTACTTTATATATTGAGTTGTTTTGAGGTTACCATATGACAGTACTATTTAGACATACTTTATGCTTGGAGCTGTTAAGTGGTCACTGTATGGCAGTATTTTTTTTATCAATTTTGCAGCACTGTCATTAGATTACTTTATATATAGAGCTTTTATGTGATCACTGTACATTTTACAGCAATATTATAAGATTACTTTATAGGTATATAGAGCTCTTATTTGGTAACTGTATAGAGATATTAATTATACATCGTTTAACAAAATTATTGGATTACTTTACATCGGAAAATAGTCACTGTATGGCGGTATGATATTAACACTATATGGGGTTACTGGCTTTGTGTGTGGCCTTGCTTCCCAGGCATTGTGCAGTCTATTATTTTTGCTGGGTATACTGGTGGCGGTATTTGGCACTTATAATTAGGTGCTATATGGTTTGTAAGAAACTACACTATATGGAGCGGGCATAGCCTGAGGATACCACAAAACAAAAGGAAAGTCATATGTTCTGCCAGGTGCAGTTCCCTAAGGAGCCACATGGGCGCTCCATCCTGTTAGACACCGCACTGCCCCTTATTTTATGGATATAATCATAGCCATAGCACTTGCTATGGGGCTCAGAGGTTGAGGGGGCCCAGTCAGGTGCAAGAAGATTGTACTTTTTTGTGGTAAATAACAATATGGCGGCTTTTTGCCATTTTATGGGTTTTCAACTGTGTGTCATGCTATTATACTAACGCTGATATAAAAATTTTCTTACACTAGTGGCAGGGGCCCCATCTTATTCTGCTGTAGGGGGCCCTACCACACAGACATGTAGTGGTTGTATATGTAAGCCATAGGGTCATTTTGTTCCTTTTGTGCTGGAGTTGTCCTGCAATAGCCCCCTTTCAGTCTAATGGCAAGTAGGTCCCAGATGTAGCAGAGCTGGATTTGCAGCAGTTTCCTTTGAGTGCTGTCATCTGCCTATCTATGGAATCCACGCATGGACCATTGTGCTATCACCGGGTGGTATGGCAAACTCAGCGCTGCTACATCTGACAAACACAGCTCTGCTGCGCCCATTTTTTTTTTTTTTACCCATGGAAACAATAAATGAACGTAAACGGCAATGCTGCCTGAATGTTTATTGGTTATGAGAGATACACAAGGCACTGCTTATAATGCATGGAAGGGGAAACTGGGACCAGCAGCAGGATCAGCGGTGATCGCCCGGAGTCCTCTCATTCAACGATGGTGACTGAAAATAAGAAAGAAAGGAAAATTATAATCTGATACGTCTCTGCAGCTTTACTCCACTACCCCCATCAGCTGAAAACCAACTCTCATCATCCACGAATATTTTCCTATACTCTTCTCATCAGGGAATTCCCTGTACAGAACGTACCGTAGTAAGTGCATTACCATCTGTAATGTCAGGGTAAAAACACCAGGGGGCAGCAGGGTGTTAAATATCGTCCTGCATTAATACATTTAGCAAGAAATGCTTAAAGGGCTTCTGTCAGCCCACTAAAGTGATTTTTTTTTTTTGGGCTAGTGAAATTAGTTATATTGCGATATATGACAATATAATTGTGTTACTTACTTTGATCCAGCAGTTTCTGCAAAAAACGAAGTTTTAATATATGTAAATTCGGTCTCTACCAGCAAGTAGGGCGGCTACTTGCTGGTAGCTGCTGCAGAAAACCGCCCCCTCGTCGTGTTGATTGACAGGGCCAGCCGGGATCTCCTCCTCCGGCCAGCCCTGTCGGCATTTCAAAAATCGCGCGCCTGTGTTGATTCGGCGCAGGCGCTCTGAGATGAGGAGGCTCGTCTCCTCAGAACTCCCTCAGTGCGCCTGCGCCGATGACATCACCGAAATAGAAGACGTCATCGGCGCAGGCGCACTGAGGGAGTGCTGAGGAGACGAGCCTCCTCATCTCAGAGCGCCTGCGCCGAATCAACACAGGCGCGCGATTTTTGAAATGCCGACAGGGCTGGCCGGAGGAGGAGATCCCGGCTGGCCCTGTCAATCAACACGACGAGGGGGCGGATTTCTGCAGCAGCTACCAGCAAGTAGCCGCCCTACTTGCTGGTAGAGACCGAATTTACATATATTAAAACTTCGTTTTTTGCAGAAACTGCTGGATCAAAGTAAGTAACACAATTATATTGTCATATATCGCAATATAACTAATTTCACTAGCCCAAAAAAAAAAAAACACTTTAGTGGGGTGACAGAAGCCCTTTAAGAAGGAGTCCAACACGATATGGAGAGTTATTGATGAAAGATAAAAGTTAATGGGATTTAATTTGCATAAAAAGAAAAAGGTTACAAAATTTAGGAAGAGAAAGATAGATAAAACACAGCAAAAGAATCTCAAAAAGTAACAAGCAAGCACTTAAACGCTCTGTTTCCTGTGAGCTTGAAGTCAAGGGGACAGCGATCTCCTTGCTTCAAATCAAGCAAAGCCCGCCTCTTACCCGCCCCCTCTTGACAGTGATTTACATATTCTCTATCCCTCGTCTGGTGCCTGCGCGGTGCGCATCTTGTGACTGCGCGATCCCGTCTCGGGCTCCCGCAGTCAGCCAGGCATAATTTTCTTACTACACATAGGCCGGCTAGATTCGGCGCGTACGATCGCACCGGTGGGGTACATTCACAGCGCGAACGTGATCAGTGGCTTCAGGAGAACTCAAGGCACTCAACTACCTGGTACCAGATGGACAAATAGTATGAGCAATAGTGAATTTATTCAAATAACTGGAATAAAATGGAATATTATTCCACTTCATTCAACATATATGACAATATATTAATAATATAAGAACATTAATTCACACATAATGGCGCCATAAAAAAAATAAATGAAAATAAAAATACATATAAAAATGTATTAAAAGTCACTGGATGCTCCTGGTAATAAATGGTATGTAAGGAGGCTGATCGTCGGAGCTCTAAGTCTCTTGTTTGGGATAGATGAGTTTGTATAGGTATCACGGAAGGTGTGCAGGAAACTAGAAAACACAAAATGAATATACGACTGACTGGTTTCAAAACTAAGGAACAAAAAGGGAGAGCCCTGCATCAGACCTGGCTCTCTCCCTGACTGCTCAGCCTATGCGAAAATCCCAATGGTAGATGATCGCATATCCTCGTACCTCGACTGTATAACACCTGAACACCCTATAATAGTGAGGGGACACGACCACCGGCTCCCTACACTAGATACGGAGGGAGTCAGGGTCACCTGAGATCCAGCAAACAGAAAAACACAAATAAATGAACAAAACATATCTTGTAGAAGACTCAGAAGTAGGAACAGCATGCACACACTCCAGGAAGTTGTATAAACCGCAAAGTGATGCACTATGGGAAAAGGATTTAAAGGGATGCAATCAGTGCAACTACATGACAGCTGAGAGAGGCTAACGAGATGAGAAAATGAAAGCAAAACAAAGGAAGCTCAAGGAGGAGGTTCTACATGTCTGTCAGAGCTTCTCAGATGTCTGGTGGTGACAGTACCCCTCCTTCTACGAGTGGACTCCGGACACTCAGAGCCCACCTTCTCAGGATGGGACCTATGGAAAGCCCTGATGAGACGAGTGGCCTTAATGTCCGTCACTGGGACCCACATCCTCTCCTCAGGACCATAACCCTCCCAATGAACGAGGTACTGGAGAGAACCGCGGACAACACGAGAATCCACAATCCTAGAGACCTGAAATTCAAGATTACCATCAACCACAATCGGAGGAGGAGGCAAAGACGAGGGTACAATGGGTTGGACATAAGGTTTTAATAATGACTTATGAAAAACATTATGGATCTTCCAAGTCTGAGGAAGATCAAGACGGTAGGCAACAGGATTGATGACGGACAAGATTTTGTAAGGCCCAATAAACTTAGGACCCAACTTCCAGGAGGGAACCTTCAATTTGATATTCTTAGTAGACAACCACACCAGATCACCAACATTCAGGTCCGGACCAGGCACACGTCTCTTATCCGCCACACGCTTATATCTCTCACTCATGCTCTTTAGATTATCCTGAATCTTTTGCCAAATAGATGACAAAGACGAGGAGAAATTGTCCTCATCAGGTAAACCAGAAGACCCCTCTCCAGAGAATGTCCCAAACTGCGGATGAAACCCATATGCACCAAAAAATGGTGACTTATCAGAGGACTCCTGACGACGGTTATTTAAAGCAAACTCAGCAAGAGACAAAAAAGAACACCAATCCTCCTGATTCTCCGCCACAAAACAGCGCAGATATGTCTCCAGATTCTGATTAACACGCTCTGTCTGGCCATTCGACTGCAGGTGGAAAGCAGAAGAGAATGACAACCGAACCCCCAAGCGAGAACAGAAAGCCTTCCAGAATCTGGAAACAAACTGCATGCCCCTATCAGAGACTATGTCTGAAGGAATACCATGCAATTTGACAATGTGATCAATAAATGCCTGCGCCAGCGTCTTAGCATTGGGCAAGCCAGGAAAAGGGATGAAATGCACCATTTTGCTAAAACGGTCCACCACCACCAGAATCACAGTCTTCCCCGAGGAACGAGGCAGGTCCGTAATGAAGTCCATGGACAGATGTGTCCAAGGACGGGAAGGAATGGGTAAGGGAAGGAGAGGACCTGATGGCCGTGAATGAGGGACTTTGGCACGAGCGCAGGTCTCGCAGACTGCCACAAAACCCTCAACCGACTTACGAAGCGCCGGCCACCAGAATCTCAGAGCGATGAGATCCACTGTGGCTCTTGCCCCCGGGTGCCCAGCAAGGACAGTATCGTGGTGTTCTTTAAAAATCTTGTGTCTTAAAGCGAGAGGCACAAACAACCTCCCAGGAGGACAAAGATCAGGAGCCTCTGACTGGGCTACCTGAACCTCTGCCTCTAATTCAGAATAAAGAGCAGAGACCACCGCACCTTCAGCCAAAATGGGACCCGGGTCTTCAAAATTCCCACCTCCCGGAAAACAACGTGACAGGGCATCTGCCTTCACATTCTTAACCCCAGGGCGGAACGTGACAACAAAATTAAACCTTGAAAAGAACAAAATCAAATATAAAACAATATATACAAAGTATATATAAAGAAAAGTCAATCCTGAGTCCCAACAAGGACAGGTACTTGCGCTGCTGGTCCCGATATGGTGTGGTAGGTAGTTCACACTGAATAATCAAGAAATAACGGTTTTGGAACCGCGCTGCTCGAGGCTATGTAATCCGTTTCGCCAGTGGATATAGCAGGGCACCCGCTTCTCTCCTCTTCACCTAAAGGGGATCCAATCCTTCACAGACCGCCTCCTCTACAGGGTATATATTGTTTTATATTTGATTGTGTTTGTAGGTGCGTCGAATCCTGTTACTAACATGGACATTTTTGAATTTAGAGCGAACTTTAAATGTGACTTTGATGTTTTCTGTGATATTCCTGTTGAAAATGAGAAAGGGAGTGATGATATGCGGACATTGTTTGCAAAACTAGAAAAGGAATTCATTAGGGAAATAAGAACCAGCTGGGATATTGCCTCCCTGGAGCGTCTCCTAATGGAAGGCAAGATCCCAGAGGGCTTAAGATGGCAACTCCCTTTGGTAACTGAGGAGGGGGAGGATTTAGTGGGATGGGAAAAGGTATTGAATGAATGTGCATGGAAAGTGATGCAATATATCATTTCTGTTCGGAAAAATAAGTTAAAAAAGATTAATCAAGTGATTGATGAATTGCAAGAGGCGATCAATCCAGAAAAAAACACCAATAGGGAAACTTATGAAAAATGTAGCAAACAATGCCAAGAAGCAGTGCTTAAATCTGAAAAAGAAATAAGGAACAAAAAGCAGAAAAAGTATGCTAAGATTAATAACTATTATAAAAATGATATAGTGTATAAATGGAAAAATAAACAAAAAAATACAGAGGAGACTATGTTGGATGTGGAGCAGGTGGATGAGCCCAGTGGTGGTAATCCTAAACCGGGATACCACACTGAAGGTTTCAGGAGAACAGAAAATGGGGGTGGAAAACAAAAGGTTTTTAATAATAGGAATAATTGGGCAGGAACGTGACGGTTCTTTTGTGTTTTATGCCTGTTTTCTGCAAACTCTTGTGAGTAGAATAAAACCTTTTTAAACCAACGTAATAGAGGGTACTTCACTATTCTGCGAAATCTTCTTGACCCTGTAGAGGAGGCGGTCTGTGAAGGATTGGATCCCCTTTAGGTGAAGAGGAGAGAAGCGGGTGCCCTGCTATATCCACTGGCGAAACGGATTACATAGCCTCGAGCAGCGCGGTTCCAAAACCGTTATTTCTTGAAAAGAACAAAGACCATCTGGCCTGTGTCGGGTTCAGACGCTTGGCTGACTCCAAGTAGGCCAGATTTTTATGGTCAGTAAACACGGTAATAGGGTGTCTGGCTCCCTCTAGCCAATGGCGCCATTCCTCAAAAGCCCACTTGATGGCCACAACTCCCTATCTCCCACATCGTAATTTCTCTCTGCGGAGTGGAGTTTCTTAGAGAAAAAGGCACACGGTCACCATTTGGCAGGAGAGGAACCCTGAGACAAGACCGCACCCACACCCACCTCAGAAGCATCAACCTCAACTATGAAGGGTAGAGAAATATCAGGTTGTACCAAGATGGGAGCGGAAGCAAAACTCTCCTTGATATTAGAAAAGGCCTTACGCGCCTCTACCGACCAGGAAGAAAAATCTACTCCCTTTCTGGTTATATCAGTGAGTGGTTTAACAACAGAGGAATAATTCAAAATAAACTTCCTGTAATAATTGGCAAAGCCCAAAAAACGCATCAGCGCCTTCTGATTCTCAGGAAGCTCCCACTCAAGCACAGCGCGGACCTTCTCGGGGTCCATGCGAAAACCAGAAGCGGAGAGAAGAAACCCCAGAAATTGAATTTCTGGAACTGCAAACACACATTTTTCCAGTTTCGCGTATAATTTATTCTCCCGCAGGATGAGCAAGACCTGACGTAAGTGTTCCTCATGAGTTTTGAAATCAGGAGAAAAAAATCAAAATATCATCCAAATACACTAATACAAATTTCCCCATTAAATGATAAAAAATGCTGTTCACGAAATGCTGAAAAATGGCTGGGGCATTCATCAAACCAAAAGGCCTAACCAAATTCTCAAAATGGCCCTCAGGGGTATTGAAGGCCGTCTTCCATTCGTCTCCTTCTCTGACCCTGACCAGGTTGTATGCCCCTCTTAGATCTAATTTGGAAAAAACTTTAGCCCCAACAATCTGGTTAAACAGGTCCGGGATCAGAGGAAGCGGATAAGGGTCACGAATTGTGATACTGTTCAGCTCCCTGAAATACAGACAAGGTCTTAAAGAACCATCTTTTTTCTTAACAAAGAAAAAAACCAGCGGCAACAGGTGACTTCGAGGGTCGTATGTGTCCCTTTCTCAGACTCTCAGAGATATAAGCACGCATAGCGATCCTCTCAGGTTGGGAAAGATTGTATAAACGAGATTTAGGCAGCTTGGCGCCTGGGATGAGATTAATAGGGCAATCGTACTCCCTGTGCGGGGGCAAATCCTGAACCCCACTCTTAGAGAAGACATCCGAAAATTCAGAGAGAAAAGATGGTACAGTCTTAGTAGAAACCTCAGAAACAGATGTCGTGAGGAAATTCTCTCTGCAAAAGTCTCTTCAACCATTTATTTGCCTCGCTTGCCAATCAATGGTGGGGTTATGTTTAGTGAGCCTGGGTAGCCCCAACACTAGAGGAGTAGGCAATCCGCTAAGGACGAAACATGACACATCCTCAACATGAGCATCACTCACAATTAAACGGATATTGTGAACTATGCCCTTTAATGATTTCTGAGAAAGTGGAGCGGAATCAATAGCAAAAACAGGAATATCCTTTCCCAAAGTGCATACCTGGAAACCATGAGTTATCGCAAATTGTTTATCAATGAGATTGACAGCTGCTCCACTATCTACAAAAATCTCACAAAACATGTTCTTGCTCTCTAGTGCCACCCTAGCCGGCAGGACAAAACGGGAACTACAAGCAAACGGAAAACCTTCAATTTCCGCCTCAACCCTGCCAATAGTAACAGATGGAACATTTTTAAAGGATTTTTTCCTTCTTGTTTCTTTATCACTCCCAAAAAACTGCCTGAATCTCCTAGAGGGACAAACATTTGCCAAATGATTTATACCTCCACAACAAAAACAAACCTTCCCTCCTGCTCAGAAGGGGTTGACAGCAACTGAGACCCCTGCGCACAGAATGAGACCGCCGCAATGTCCTGGGATTGAGTATGACAGGAAGGAGTGATCTCTCCTCTCTCTCTAAGACGCCTGTCAATACGAACGGCCTGAGACATGGCAGAGTCCAAGGAGGTAGGCCTCTCATGAAAGGCAAATGCATCTTTCAATCACTCTGAAAGACCATGGCAAAATTGACTACGGAGTGCAGCATCATTCCAACCAGTATTAGCTGCCCATCTCCGAAATTCTGAGCAGTATATCTCTGCGGATTGATTACCCTGGCATAACAGACGTAGTCTAGACTCAGCCAAAGCAATACGATCCGGATTATCATATATCTGACCCAGGGCTAAAAAGAATTCATCCACTAAACGGAGGGGCCCGTGCCCCCACCGGCAGCGAAAAGGCCCACGACTGAGCGTTACCCCTGAGCAGCGATATAATGATCCCCACCCTCAGTTCCTCATCACCAGAGGAATGGGGAAGAAGGCGAAAATGGAGTTTGCAAGCCTCTCTAAACCGCACAAAATTCTCACTACCCCCGGAGAACGTATCTGGGAGCGAGAACAAACTCCATGAACGCAAGCTGAACCGGTCACTTGAAACTGAGAAAGAGTCTTACGGAGATCTGCTACCTCCAATGAAAGACCCTGAAAGCGTTCAGTCAAAAGTGAAACCGGATCCATGCTTGAGACGGTTTTGGCGGTTTATAATGTCACGGAAGGTGTACAGGAAACAAGACAACACAAAATGAATATACGACTCACTGGATCCTAAACTAAGGAACAAAAAGGGAGACCCCTGCATTAGACCTGGCACTCTCCCTGACTGCTCAGCCTATGCGAAAATCCCAATGGTAGATGATCGCATATCCTCGTACCTCGACTGTATAACACCAAAACACCCTATAATAGTGAGGGGACACGACCACCGGCTCCCTACACTAGATACGGAGGGAGTCAGGGTCACCTGGGATCCAGCAAACTGAAAAACACAAATGAATGCACAACACTTATCTTGTAGAAGACTGGGAAGTAGGATCAGCATGCACACACACTCCAGGAAGTAATATAAACCGCACACTGATGCACTATGGGGAGGAATTTAAAGGGATGCAATCAGTACAACTACATGACAGCTGAGAGAGGCTAACAAGATGAGGAACTGAAAGCAAAACAAAGGAAGCTCAAGGAGGAGGTTCTGAAAGACATCTGTCAGAGCTTCTCAGATGTATGGTAGTGACACCTTTGTTTGCAATTACAGAAGTCAAACGTTTCCTGTAGTTCTTGACCAGGTTTGCACACACGGCAACAGGGATTTTGGCCCACTCCTCCACACAGATCTCCTCTAGATCTGTCAGGTTTTGGGGCTGTCACTGAGCAACACTGAGTTTCAGCTCCCTCCAAAGATGTTCTATTGGATTTAGGTCTGGAGACTGGCTAGGCCACTCCAGAACCTTGAGATGCTTCTTACGGGGCCACACCTTGGTTATCCTGGCTTTGTGCTTTAGGTCGTTGTCATGTTGGAAGACCCAGCCATGACCCCATTTATCCTCTCCTTAATACAGTGCAGTCGCGTCCTGTCCCCTTAGCAGAAAAGCACCCCCAAAGCATGATGTTACCACCCCCATGCTTTACAGTAGGGATGGTGTTTTTTGGATGCAACTCATCCTTCTTTTTCCTTCAAACACGACGAGTGAAGTTTAGACCAAAAAGTTCTACTTTGGTCTCATCTGACCACATGACTTTCTCCCATGCCTCCTCTAGATCATCCAGATAGTCATTGACAAACGTCAGATGGGCCTGGACATGTGATGACTTGAGCAGGGGAACCTTCCGTGCAATGCATGATTTGAAACCACGACGACGTAGTGTTTTACCGACAGTGACCTTTGAAACTGTGGTCCCAGCTCTCTTCATGTCATGGACCAGCTCCTCCCTTGTAGTTCTGGGCTGATTCCTCACCTTTCTTATCATCAGTGATACCCCACGAGGTGAGATCTTGCATGGAGCCCCAGTCCGATGGAGACTGACAGTCGTCTATAGCCTCTTTCATTTTCTAACAATTGCTCCAACAGTTGATCTATTTTCACCAAGCTGCTTGGCAATTGCCCCGTAGCCCTTTCCAGTCTTGCGGAGGTCCACAATTTTGTCTCTGGTGTCTTTTGACAGCTCTTTGGTCTTGCCCATGGCAGTAGTTGGCGTCTGACTGACTGTGTGGTGGACAGGTGTCTTTAAAGAGCTCAGACAGGTGCTACTAAGTTAGATTAATGAGTGGAGTAGAGGTGGAATTTTTAAAGGCACAGTAACAGGTCTTTGAAAGCCAGAATTCTTGCTGTTTTTCAGGTGTTCAAATACTGATGTTCAGCAGTGCAAGATAAATAAATTTTTTAAAAATCATACAATGTGATTTCCAGATTTTTTTTATTTATTCTGTCTCTGAGTGGGAATGCATCTACAATGTGAATTTCGGACCCCTCCATGATTTCTAAGTGAGAGAATTGCAAAATCGCAGCGTGTTCAAATACTTCTGTTCCTCACTGTAGGTACCCAGGTCCAAACCAATAAACCAGCAAGTTGTCAAACCCCTAGCTGCCATAACAGTCCAGTTTCACATGTACCTAGACCTAAGGACTCTAAACCAGCTCTCGAACTGAATGCCTACACAGCTCCGTATGTTCCTACGTCTCTTAACACAAGGTACACCAACAAATCAATAGACCTTATGATGCTCCATTTGCCCAACGCCTTAATCTAGGCGGGGTGATTATTGGTAATGTTTGCATAGACCAGATGAAGAAGCCAACTAAGATTTCCTCATTTAAAACCCATGTCTTACCAAATGGTGGCAGCACTTATTTTCAAACATGTCCATACCATTACTGGGTGAAAGAGAAGTTCAATGACAGTAAATGGCCACACGACTGTCAAGATAGCATTTCTTCCTTGTCCTGGGATGACAGCCTTGGATCAGCAGTCTTTAATCTAACAAGTGAAGACAACAAACTAGCACCTGCAAGAGAGGATGAGGAATTTCTTAAGATTATGGAAAAGGAATTTTCCATAACCAGAAATGGAGAAACATTTTGTGAACTTTATGCAGAACATATTTGACAGAGATCATGCAGAACCTGCACCGCCACTAGAAGGAGAAGAATGCTGTTACCTCCCATCCTTTGGCACGTATCAGCCTTGAAAACCCAGTGCTCCGTATGAAGGTGTCTCTCTCAAGAACCAGCTCCTCACTGAGCCCAATCTCAACAACAATCTTGCAGAAATGGCTGACATCCAGCAAATGTTCCAATGCTTTATTGTCAGGGAAGACAACAGAAATTACCTTAGCTTCTATGGCACAAGGACAACGATTTCAACAGCGAGGTCATAGATTACCGGATGAAGGTACATGTCTTTGGCAACAGCCGCCTCCTGTTGTAGCAATCTATGCATTCAGAATGACAGCCCAAGGAGGAGAAGAGGAATTTGGATCTGATGCTCATCAGATTGTTGATAAGAATTTTTATATGGATGATGGGCTGAAATCCTTACTTAGTGGTGAAGAAGCAATTGATCTCCTCACCAGAACACGGGAAATGCTGTCTATAGCAAACCTCAGACTTCACAAGATTATCTTCAACAGTCCAGAGGTATTGAATGCATTTCCCTCGGTTGATCATGCTACCAACTTAAAAGACCTTGATCTTGGTTCTGATTCCCCTCCCATTCAACGCAGCCTAGGTCTGCTGTGGGACATGAAGCAAGATACATTTACATTTCAAGTGTCGGCCTGTGACAAACCTTTCACTAAGTGGGGAATCTTGTCTATTCTGATTACTATCTACGATACTCTTTGACTCATAGCTCTGATCACCATGGCAAGATGAGACACCATTACCTACTGAAAAACAACAAAAGTGGGAGGCATGGAAGAAGTCTTTTAAAGTTTTGGAGCAAATTTGAGTACCACGTTGCATGTTCCCAGTTCCCTTACAGCTGCTGCCAGAAAGAAAGTCCACATCCTCTCGGATGCATCCATTGAGGCCATAGCTGCAGTAGCCTACCTGAGGGTGTCTGAAGTTAACAGCAAGCCACATTCTGCATTTCTCTTGGGAAAGGCCAAATTAAGCTTGTACTTTGATACATATACAATCAGACGAGACAATTTTACGTATATATTAGCAATAGAGTTGAACGCATCAGAATCTTCTCCACCTATGGACAGTGGCATTACATCTCCACTGACCTCAATCCAGCTGACCACAGAACAAGGTCTGCTCCTGTTTCAGGCCTCATTGACCATATGTGGCTGTCACCCCCATGTTTCCTGTGTCAGGAACCTTGTTCATTACCTGCTGATGCCAGTTATGAATTGGTGGAACCTGAGTCTGACCAAGAAATCAGACCTACAAACCCTATGCTCTATACTACAGTGAATTAAGGTTTAAGACACACCACCTTGATCGTTTCTTAGGATAGACATCTCTTGTACGAGCTATTGCTCGTCTAATTCACATTGCTCAATCTTTTGCAAAGGACACATCTTCAGGCTGCCATCGGTGGCACAGCTGTAAGGATCATCCTTCAGTTACAGATATTGAACTTGCAGGGGAAGTCATCATTCAGTGTGTACAGCAATAAACTTACTGTAAGGAGAATGTCCCCTGAAGGAGGAAGCCTACCATAAGGAACTTCCAGCCGCATTGTACCTCAGACATTTATCATTGGATCACAATGTGGGTTGGTGGAAGTGTTAGCATGTTGCAGCTTCCCCAATCCAAAGATGGGTTTATTCCTTGGAATTTGTTGCCCTACTGGATTACCTTCTTCTGAATCTGCTGTTCCAGCGTGTGACTATACTGTTGTTATTGTTTCATACTGCCTGGAATAAATTCATCTGGATTTTTTTTACACATGCCTGAACAGTTGAGTTGATCGCTGTCTGATGAGAGTCTGAAGTAAGTACACAGTTCAGTACAGTCTGCCATTGTTACCTGGAGCCATTGAGCACAACACTTTTTGTCAGGATATTGAGTCACTACAAAGACAATGTGACATGTCACACAGCTAGATGTTTACGACATTGGTTGGAGGAGCATGACCAAGACTTACAAATACTACCCTGGCCCCTTAATTCCTTAAACCAATTGAGCATCTGTGGCACCACCTCAATCATTGTGTTTGCTTTATGGATCCTCCCCCGTCCCCCCCTCCAGAAGCTATGGGATGCACTGCAGTCAGCATGGCTGCAGATGCCTGTGACAACCTACTAGGACCTTATTGAGTCACTCCCAGCCAGTCTAGCTGCTGTCCATGCTGCACACGGTGGTCATAATAATTTGATTCTACTGTATGTGAGGATGTAAAAGGAGTTTTGGGAACGTGGGACTTGATTTGAATAAGGTCCATAATTAAGCTACAGGAAGAGCACATGGCGGAGAGAAGATAAATAGCAGTGTTCTGGAGACCTCATGTTTAGAAGCAGGCAGGAAATAGAAGAGTGATCTGGTAAACTACTGTGGCTGGAAACAAAGCCAGCATTAATCTTGCATGTAGCTATCTAGCAAGTGGAGGTGATTGGAACTCCCTATAAAGCTGCATCATCCCAGAGCATTGACAAGGCCACAGAGAAGCTGAACATCACAGGCGAGTCGACGCAGGAGTTTAGGGACAGAAAGGAACTGCCTAGTCTGTGCATCAAGGAAGCAGCCAACACCTGTATAATAGTCAGGCCTGAGACCAAGACTAACCAGTCTGCCACCTGTAAGAAAACCTGTGTGTTGTGAGAAAAAGCATACCACAACTGAGAAGTGCTTGCAGTGGTTGTGATGATGGAGATACCACAATCTTGGAGCCCCTGTTGGAGACTGTACGGATTGTGAGCTACTCTGCAATGTGGACATAAAGCCATGGAAATAACTGCAGATAAAACCATAGTCATTGCTGTAACTCTGAGGAGATCAGAAACAGACGGTCAATGCCCAGGAGGCCAGGTGCAATGCAAGCCAGAGGGATAGTAAGTTGTTTCCAATTTCCCAAAAAGTTTTGATTCAATCCAAATTTATTCATGACGAATCGTGTTAAAAAAACAGCTATTTCCTGGCTGCGGAGAGCCTTCATAATGGTGTAGAACACTGTGCATTGCAGAAACATTAATAGGGTGTCTGCTGTGCTAATGAAACAGTACTGTGAGTCAGTATGACACGCAGATGACAGGTGCCACTCATAGAATCACTTCACACTTTACTCATTTGGTCAGTTACGGGGCCAAAATAACTCAAGTGTGAACTCAGCCTTACAAGTCAATGTTAGCGTCAGGTATAAAGAACCGTGCAGAGGCCCAAGATTCTACTATAGAGTTAAAGAGCGCACTTCTTTTACACAGTCTTCAGCTGATTCAACATAGATTTCTACAGAACCTGCTCTGTTACTGTCACACCCGTGACAGGTGGTAGATCTGAAAGACTGGCTGCCCGTCAGTGATCTGACAGCTTCTTTTGGTTTCACTTTGTTTATGTGTTGCTGAGATGTCCACACCTCCTTTTCAGGTGTAGATCTTATTGATCATTACTACTCCCTTCTTATTCTGGCTTTACCCATCACTCCTTGCGGTTGATAGCTCATTCTGGTTGTGGATCGTTTAGTGTCTGGATCTCGGCTGAGTTCCTGCTTTCCATTTACCCGGAGTTAAGTGTCTTTCCTTTTTGTATTGTGATTATATCCCTGTCTCTCGGTACCAGACCTGAGGCAGACTCTTGTTCCTTCAGCTGGGAAGGAACAGGTTGTCTGTGGCCCAATCACTATCTTAAGGGCATTCTAGGGTGAGCTTTGCTTAGGTTCCTGTGGATGAACAGTCCTACCATCGGGGTCTGTTCATTCTGTTAGCAGTCAGGGCTCGGGTTGGGATTTATTAGGTGGTGACCTTCCCCCTTTGCCTAGTTTGCAGGCCTGGTACCTCCTCCTTTTGCGTTTGGTGTGGAGTTCCCCTCCCACACCACGCCGTGACAGTTACACATTGAGACGAGTAGTGTGCCCCTGACAGAGTGGAGAGGGTGTCAGGGGTAAGTTTGTGATGTCACTGTTTATTTTGCTCTTCTTCTCATCAGTCATAAGAACAACCGCAATAAAACGGATCCTGTCTTTTGAGCATTCCCCTTCACACGGTCAGCATTTGCTCAGTAATCCATCAGTATAGCTAAGGCCCCAAAAAAAAAAAAAAACAGGAGTGGATCCAAAACAGAGATGACACGTAAATGGAATATTTGCACGTCTTCTGTGTTTTGTACCCACTCCTGCTTTTGGCTTCCCAATCATGATCCAATCCTGATGCAAAATAGGGGCCGTGTGATACAGGCCTTACGGCTGCTCCAAAGACAGGATCCGTTGTGTTTTTCATTTTTCCGCCCTTCTGAAGAGAGTGGCAGCTTGCGCGTGAGGCAGCGGATGAGCCAGCAGGGTGTTAGCATGACCGTGAGTCAGCAGGGTGGCAGCAGTGTGAGGTTGGGAGCCAAATGTGCCCAGGGTAGACCGCCCGCTATGCAGGAGCCTACCGGTCTGGAAAAAAGTAGTGGTGCAGGAGTTCACAGAGGCAGCGGTAGCAGGCATACTCGGTGTGGCAATTTTTCATAAAGCCACCAGAGGAGGTAAAGATGACTATTTGCAGAATCTGTGGGCAGAAGGTGAAGCGTGGCCAGGTGCCAGTGTTGGCACCACGGCCCTGCGTCAACACATGCAGCATTACCATAAAGAGGCCTTGGAAAAACGTGGTTCTAATGCAGTGGTACAGCCTGAGGCAGCAACTGCTGCATCACCCAGTGGCCCGCACCCCTTTTCCGCAAGTCAAGGCTCCACCACCTCAGCAGAAGGGAGCTATGTTTTCTTCCCATCATCTACTGGTCCTGATGCACCTCCTCCTACTACTCCCAGTCAGTTACACAGTGGCCCAGTCACAGAGTGGTGAGGGTAGCAACAGCATGAGGAAACAACACAATGGTCCAGTCACAGATTGGTGAGGTGGCAACAGCATGAGGAGTCAACACAGTGGTCTAGTCACAGTTGCGGCCCCAAATCAAATTTGGCTGCCCAGTAGTCCAGGGGATCTTCCGTATGGGATGGCAGGGTGCAGTCCAAGTATACCACCACCTGCTGGTTGAGTTTCTGCTCCATGTCTTGCTGGTGGGTGGTTTCTTCACTAGGCAGGCGAAGAAAAGTGCTCATCAGAGACTCTAGACTTAAGTTGCAGCTGATGAAGCTGGTACAGCTCCTGCCCCCCCACCCCACTCCAGCAGCCATGGCAGTGGAAGGTGAGCGCAGAGGGCCCCCCCCGGTCAGACCTTCGTGAGGATGGGCGATGGTGCACCTAGCCAGCGTCCAACTGACTATATAGGATGTCTCGATAGTAGTTCAATTTATCCTCCCTCTCAGCGGGTGTAAAATAAAGCCCCCATTTTGGACCGGTAGCGAGGGTCTAACATGGGGGAGAGCCAGTAGTCATCCCTCTGCCGAATTGTGACAATTCGGCTGTCACTATGCAAGCAACCGACCATGTATTGGGCCATTTGCGCAAAGGGCTCAGAGGAACTCCCTGCCTTCATTTCCACTGCATACTGCTGCCACTGTGTCTCGGGGTCATCTGCCTGGTCTTCCTCATCGCCTCTTCCTTCTCCTGCTCCTCCTTTCCTGTGCAGAAAAAACGCCCATTTCTGTATACATTGCTTGTGCTTGAATGTGCTCCTCCCATTTAGCCCCCACAGGACTCAGGTGGGTGTGAGATGTAGGCGCCACGTCTCCTTTCCCCTAGCCAGACATACTTAGCAGCATCTGTTCCAAGACATAAAGCAGTGGAATGACATTGTTCTCTGTTCAGTCCTGGCGACAGGGAAGTGCTCCTGTCCGCCTGCATCATCAAGAAACCGTTTATGGCCTTCCTCTGCTTATATAGTGGGTCCTACTGTACATTAGAACCATGGTTTTCTCCGGCCACTTTATGGTGACGCTGCATGTGTGACGCACATTGTTGCTGCCACCCCCCTTCTTGCTGCTACTTCTGCCTGCTCTAGAACTGCCCGCTCTCTTAGAAGCTCCTGTCACCTGTCTGACATACTGTAAATTAAAATAAATTGCAAAGGAAAAAGAGCAATACTATCAGACTGCAAATTCACCCCAAAACAAGGATGAATGGAAGTACTTTTATATATGAAATAAACACACCCCAAAAAACTTGTATCAGACCGTACTTTCACACTCCCTACAGTGTGGATAATGCCTCCCTATCCTTTCCGTACACTATGAATTATCTTTCCCGGAACTGCTCAATCGTTTTTTTTGTATAGTCTTTTCTAATCCATGTCACTAGTGCCTGTAACGTCTCTCCCTGCACTAAGTTCCCTGGAAAATGTCGGAGACCGGGCATGAGGAGGCTTGTTATAGGGCTGTGACGTCACAGGGGCTGGCTATCTGCTGACTGGCTGTCTGCACGCCATTATGGATGCTCCCGCTTTCTCGGGCTTCTTACTTGTCTCTTTGCATCATGTGCCGAAGCCGTTTTAGAAAAAATTGGATTAGTTACCACGCACGAAGCGTGAGGAAATTCGACTTCGTGACGAATCGAATTTTTCCTGAAATTTGGATCGAATTCTACTTCATCAACTTCGAGTCGCTCATCTCTAGTTATAAGGCATACTGCATCTAAACGGGCATCCTGGAAGGCTTAGGTCACAAGGCAGTGAGCAATTATATTTCCAATTAATAACTCGATAGGTCCCAGAAAAATATGTGAAATCTGTGAAATCAGTTTCCTTTAACTATAAAAAAAAACTTGTTTATTATAGATGCTAAAAATATCACAATTCATTCGCAGTAATTGATAATGTTAGTAAGGAATCCCTAAATAACTACACCACCTTATCCATCCTAATAAAGTACAGGATGTATAGTGTTAAATGTCATGTACACTCCCAAACTCATACCGGCAAACAGCCTAATAACACAATGATGGCCTAATTACAGCAGAAGGACTAGATTTAACCACGTGGATATAGGGCATTGACCGCCTCTCACCTGTGCTAAAATCTACTAGTCCTCACTCACTATACATGGTAGTAACATGGCAACTCCGTACTGAATGTTAAAATAACATACCTATGCTTGGTGGAACTGGGGGTAGCTTACTCCTCGATGCACGTTTCGCGGTCTCCTCAGGAGGAGTGATTTTATTGGGGTCGTGAGGTCTAATTTTTAAAGGGCCACTCAGCCTATGGTGAACCTAGTTATAGGTCATGTGATGATTGCATCATCGCGGTCCTGTTCACGGCGCATGATCTATCACCACCTGCCACGTCATAACAACTTACGCCCTTTCCCGAGTCTGACGCAGGAGAGGATTGACGTCGCCTGCGCCCGATCTCCATGGAGACTGATGGAAGCTTGCGGGCAGCGGGACAGTCATGCGCTTTAGACCGCGCAATACTTTATATAGTTCGTAAATTGCCAATTTAGAGTCTAGGGACTTAAAATCCATACCTATGTGTATATTAGATTTAATATGTGTAAACAATATTGAATTGATATGTGCAAGTTGTGAATGTCTACCTTGCTATATTGTGCATAATTAACCCATTGCTATAAATTAAAATAAAATGAAATAAAAACGTGCCTAAAACTTGATGTTTAAACCTGAAAGTGCTGAAGGGCAACATAGCATTTAAAGTGCTCTAGTGCCAAATTAGATTAACATGATTTTACATTCATACTATTACTTTACATAAACAAACAATGAAGGTGCTCCTGTGTGCGCCATTAATACAATAAATATGGACAACAAAATGTACCATTCACAATTTATCAATATACCGGCTAAATACCAGACATTACTCCACCTAAAGTGACATAGTGCCTATTCAACACATACATATGAACTAGTGTTGATCGAGCACCATAGTGCTCGGGTTGAACACATCGGGATGCTCGGGCTGAAGACATCGGGATGCTCGGGTGCTTGGGCTGAACACATCGAGATGCTCGGGTGCTCGGGCTGAACACATCGGGATGCTCGGGTGCTCGGGCTGAACACATCGGGATGCTCGGGTGCTCGGGCTGAACACATCGGGATGCTCGGGCTGAAGACATCGGGATGCTCGGGTGCTCGGGCTGAAGACATCGGGATGCTCGGGCTGAAGACATCGGGATGCTCGGGTGCTCGGGTGCTTGGGCTGAACACATCGGGATGCACTGGTGCTCGGGTTGAACACATCGGGATGCTCGGGCTGAACACATCGGGATGCTCGGGTGCTCGGGCTGAACACATCGGGATGCTCGGGTGCTCGGGCTGAACACATCGGGATGCTCGGGCTGAAGACATCGGGATGCTCGGGTGCTTGGGCTGAACACATCGGGATGCTCTGGTGCTCGGGTTGAACACATCGGGATGCTCGGGCTGAAGACATCGGGATGCTCGGGTGCTTGGGCTGAACACATCGGGATGCTCGGGTGCTCTACCGAGCAACCGAGTATAATGGAAGTCAATGGGAGAACCCGAGCATTAAACCAGGCACCCCCTGCTCTGAAGACGGGAGGGTGCCTGGTTCATAGGAAAAGGTCAGAAATTAATGGAAACACTGAAATGGTTCGGGAACAGCATGGGGGGGATGTCTGGATGCATCTTGTACCCGCAGGTCGCTGCTGGGAACGATGTTGTCCGAGTAGTACGCCACTTTTACAGACTGACAATAATACGCACCAAACCAAAGATAAAATAGATTTTAGAGGAAACATTATTTCCTGTATATTTACTTGTATATAAAGTGCAAGTGCTGCCAAAGATTACAAGGAAGAGGCACTCCGATACAACCTGTATATCACATAAAGGAGGGCCTCATTCACATTGTGGTACAATTGTTCAGGTAGTGGGACTCCTACACTCAAAGCCTATGCACTAAGGGAAAGGGCTGACAAAAATTACAAGGAACCGGCAATACAATACACCCTTTATTACACATAAAGGAGGGCATCATACACACCCTTGAAAAATTATGATTGATGGCCTGCTGGTGACCCTCAAAAACATTAGGAGCAAGGGCCTGCAGCCGAGCTGACCATCTAAAACATTATGGGAAAGTGCCTGCTGCTCAGCTGACCATTGAAAAAATTTACAGTGTTCAAAGCAGGCCGGGTCGCCTGAATACTTCAGCTAGGAATAATGGAATAGGACTCCGGTTCTATTTTGTTAGTTTTCGGAACTTGGGCCATGATTAAGAGGGACGGCCGGGGGCATCCGTATTGCACCGCTAGAGGTGAAATTATTCGACCGGTGCAAGACAAGCGAAAGCATTTGCCAAGAATGTTTTCATTAATCAAAAATGAAAGTCGGAGGTTCGAAGATGATCAGATACCGTCGTAGTTCCGACCATAAACGATGCCGACCGGCGATCCGGCGGCGTTATTCCCATGACCCGCCGAGCTACTTCCGGGAAACCAAAGTCTTTGGGTTCCGGGGGGAGTATGGTTTGAAAGCTGACAAAGTACACTGTATGTCACAGATACATTTTTGAAGCGCACACATTACACTGCAGATGTGGCCCGGTAAGGTCACTGTCAGAAGCATACACCGTCTACGGAAAAAGTGCACTGGATGTTACTGATATTTTTGGGATGCGCACACTTTATACAGGAGATGTGGCGCGGATAATTTAACTGTACGCAGCGGCCTACTAGACGCTATTTAGCGCAGGATGCGCTACAAATATACAGGGTGGGCCATTTATATGGATACACCTTAATAAAATGGGAATGGTTGGTGATATTAACTTCCTGTTTGTGGCACATTAGTATATGTGAGGGGGGGAACTTTTCAAGATGGGTGGTGACCATGGCGGCCATTTTGAAGGCGGCCATTTTGAATCCAACTTTTGTTTTTTCAATAGGAAGAGGGTCATGTGACACATCAAACTTATTGGGAATTTGACAAGAAAAACAATGGTGTGCTTGGTTTTAACTTTATTCTTTCATGAGTTATTTACAAGTTTCTGACCACTTATAAAATGTGTTCAATGTGTTGCCCATTGTGTTGGATTGTCAATGGAACCCTCTTCTCCCACACTTCACACACTGATAGCAACACCGCAGGAGAAATGCTAGCACAGGCTTCCAGTATCCGGAGTTTCAGGTGCTGCACATCTCGTATCTTCACAGCATATGGTGAAACTACGGATATCAAAGGCTTCTCCCGCCTGTCTGCTAGAAGCGCGTCCCCGATGTGATGCGGGCTGGCGCAGTGACGTCATATCACCGTGCCGGCCCACGTGGATGATGGGCGGCGCGGGAGTGCGGGCCGCCGGGGATAAATATCCGGCAGCCCCGACACTCAGGAGTTAGGGTCGGGACCCCCACCTTAAAGGCGAGCGCATCCTGCGCTTAGGAGAAGAGCATCGGGACCCCCCCGCCTGGAAAGAGCGCATCCGGCGCTCAGACTGGTACAGAGGACCCCTGCCTCCCCCCCCAGAAGGAGGAGAGTGCGATCGGCGCTCAAGAAGGAGCGGACCCCCTGGATACCATAAGTATCACCCCTCCATTAACCCTATCCCACCAACGAACCCTATAAACCTATCCCACCAACGTATGCATGAACCCCTGATCCCACTCTATCCCCCCTATTTCCTGCTGCCCTGCAGCACAGAACCCCTAAGCAGCATTAACCCCTGCTGAGACCCTGGCAGATAACCCCTTCAGTGCTCTGCTCCCCTGTCCCTGCAGAGCATTAACCCCTAATAACCCCCTACAGTGCCAACCTCAGCAGCATTGCTGCTGTCCTTAACCCCTTCCCTGCCAGAAACCCAGCTCCCCTGCTGGTATTCTCCACCACTAGATATCCCCTCCCAGGTTAACCCTTGCAGTTAGCCCCCCCTTGTTTAACCTCAGCACTCACTTGCAAGTAACCCTTGCAGTGCTGAATCTATAGTGTCTGTGGCCTGCACTCGCCCCTGCAGCGCCACTGTTAACCCCTTGTACCCCGTAGGGACAGTGATCAGTCAGACGGGTGGGTTACTGTTAATATACTTGTATGTGTGAACTGTATAGATAGTTTATGGGTGGAATTTGGGAACGTGTAGTTTAGGCTGTGTATTTACTGTATATTGTGTGCGTCAGGTGTTAATAAATACTGTTATATTTGTACCCTTTGTGTAGCATGTACTTGTTAGTGGTAGTGAGTTAGTTAGGCGCATGCAGCTAGCGTAGTGATTAGTGTAAAATATAGCGAAAGTATTGTTATTGTTATATAAAGGCATAAATAGGCGGAGTCATCAATAGACAGCTCCTCCTATTTAGGAATATTAATTATCGATATGTGCATAAATATTGGTGATTAATATTCTCCCTTTACACTCTCTACACTCTCTGTCCCTTCCTATGCTCAGCTCTCCCTGACTACGAATGAGCCGAACATGCGTCATCGGGTGCTATATGGCAACCGGCCAGTCAATCACTGTAATGCCAGTAGCCAACATGGCTACTGGCATTACAGTGAGGGCAATACTTACCTGCACATTTATTGCAGGTAAGTAATGTGCGTAGCAGGCAAGAAACGTGCGGGGAAAGAGACTGAGTATGGCACGTGCCGAACATCGAGATGCTCGATCATCACTAATGTGGACGAAATATTGTTATTTTCGTATTCTCCGTCCTTGCTATCTGTCTCTTCCATCCTATTTTCTTTTATACAAAGTCCCCGCCTCTTGAGAAGTGAAGAATTAATATATCTTCATCTCCAAAATTATTATCTATAAGGATAATTCAAAAACATTAAAGATTACTGAACACATAAAATACAGATGGCTGAAATAAAAAAAATACGGCCAAAATCCCAATATGTAACCCTAAAAGATACTACTAGTCTTATAGAAAGGAACTAAATCCCAAATTTTCATTAAGCTCCACTGGTGCCCAGTCTAAAAATCCACCTACTTTCCATCTGCGCCAATTTTTTCTTTTTATTTCCTCTTCTTACTCCCAAATGGACCCTATCAATGCCTTTAAATCGCAATAGAAGCAATCAAAATCTATGAAATAGCTTGAAGTGTTTGGGAATCGTCTTTCAGTTGTTCAAATCCTCTTCATCTTGCGCCTTTTCAATATCGCTCACGTGTTATCGGACTCTTTCTCAGTTCTCTCGTAGTGAGACCTATATATACTTTATCACAGGGGCAGGTGGCATGATATATTACCCCTGTGGAGGAGCAAGAAATATATTCTCCGATTACAAATGTTCTCTTCTTTTCTACATCTGTGAAATTAGTAGATCTTTCCATATTTCGACATGCCCTGCATGACCCACATGGGTAAGAGCCAATTTTTTCCGTTCCACTTTTCTCCTTTAGATCTGGTATAGAGTGGCTGTGAACTAAAATGTCTTTTAAGTTCCTAGATCTCCTCGCGGTCATCAATGGTCTATCTGCCATGCATCTCCCCATTTCAGTATCAGTTTGCAGTACATCCCAATGTCTATTTAGAATTGCATTAATCTGTTTGTTGTAATTAGTTGTAAATCTTATCTCTTGTTCACCTGTTTTTTTGCTGTTTATCACATTAGGGCATTGCAATTTCTCCCTTGTTCTTTGTTTGGTGATTTGCATGCCTTTTCTTTTATTTGCCTATTGCTATTGCCTCTCTCCTGAAACCTTCTCAAAATGTTGTCTACCTTTGGGGTCTTTTTTACTTCTAACAGAGTTCCCGGGTAGTCACCAGCTGCCCGCCTCAGCAAATGGCAGGAAACAATCTAAAATTACCTGGATACCGTCTAATAGAATTATGTACTGGACCAAGTCAAGGCTGCCATATTGTGTACCCATTTCTCCAGTGGGGGGGCAGTGCACAGATTGTACCCAAGTTGAATTACAATGCCTGAGCCTTTTGTTCTGGCAGGAGATAAGCCACTATGAGTGGTGCATGTTCCAGGGGGGCAGATCAAGAGATTGTATGGGGCCTGGCGGTGGAGGCTGTAATGAACTCCTTCCTGACATGAAAACACTGCATTTTTATGCAGCTGACACTAGAGGGAGCAATCAATGGTAGCTGTATAAATTCCTACTCACTGAGCTCCCCCTAGTGGTGGCTTCAGACAGACAGTTCTACTATACACTGTATTGGTCAGACACAGATCTGTGTGGGGAGATTTATCCATGTATTTATATCGGTTGTGTGGTGCAAATACATTGAGAAATATGGTATTCAGAATGAAATTAGATTGTGAGCCCCATTGGGGTCAGCTTGATGCTAATGTATATAAAGCGTTGTGGAATATGTCAGAGCTATATATATATATATAAGTGTGTAAAATAAATAATAAATATCAGACCCCAAGTCTTCCTCAGATCTCAAATCAGATCCCAATGTTCATCAGGCCCAATTTTTTTTTACCAAAGGGAACAACAAATGAACGTAAACGATATCAGTGGCGTGCCTAGGGTATTTGGCACCCGGGGCACGTACTTTCTATGGCACTCCCCTTCCTCCCCTGCCAAAACCATACTGAAATATTTATTTTGTTTGAAATAACATTTTTTATCGCTCGTAAACGAAAATTTAAAGGGAATCTGTCACCATGAAAATACAATGTAAGCTTGGTATTACGCATTTTGTGAGGGAAGGTGAAGAAAAAAAGATACATGTTTTTGCACAGCTTTTATATATTTTTTTACAGGTTCACCTGACGGGACGGATCATGTTATATCTTTATAGAGCAGGCCAGAGTTTTCACTGATGCCGGTGCACCCTGCCCGGATAGTAGGGGCTCAGCTGACAATGACAGCCGAACCCGTGCCGCTGATAGGATGGGCACATCTCTTGCACCTGGCCGAACAGCCCGCCATACCTGTACAGCGCTGGGACTCAAGTCACGTCCTGCAGCACCGTAAAGGTACGGCACTGGTATACTACAGGTTAATAGGCCTGGTCCTTTCCCATCCATATTTGGGCCCCTTGTAAATTTCTGCCCTGGCACTGGCTGGCAGCAGCCTTGTGACTCCTCAACACCCCTCCCCCCCCCATTGAAAATACAACGCAGCAAAGCCCTTAACTGAAAAAAATACCTCTCTAGTCTGTCTAGTCTGCTGCCTCTTGCCTGCACACTGTTCTGCCACTGTGACTGTCTGCACCACTCCTAACTGCCACACAGCACAGTGCCGCTGTGACTGCACCCCTCCTAACTGCCACACAGCACAGTGCCGCTGTGACTGCACCCCTCCTAACTGCCACACAGCACAGTGCCGCTGTGACTGTCTGCACCACTCCTAACTGCCACACAGCACAGTGCCGCTGTGACTGTCTGCACCACTCCTAACTGCCACACAGCACAGTGCCGCTGTGACTGTCTGCACCACTCCTAACTGCCACACACCACAGTGCCGCTGTGACTGCACCCCTCCTAACTGCCACACAGCACAGTGCCGCTGTGACTGTCTGCACCACTCCTAACTGCCACACACCACAGTGCCGCTGTGACTGTCTGCACCACTCCTAACGGCCACACACCACAGTGCCGCTGTGACTGTCTGCACCACTCCTAACTGCCACACACCACAGTGCCGCTGTGACTGTCTGCACCTCTCCTAACTGCCACACACCACAGTGCCGCTGTGACTGTCTGCACCACTCCTAACTGCCACACACCACAGTGCCGCTGTGACTGTCTGCACCACTCCTAACGGCCACACACCACAGTGCCGCTGTGACTGTCTGCACCACTCCTAACTGCCACACACCACAGTGCCGCTGTGACTGTCTGCACCTCTCCTAACTGCCACACACCACAGTGCCGCTGTGACTGTCTGCACCACTCCTAACTGCCACACACCACAGTGCCGCTGTGACTGTCTGCACCACTCCTAACGGCCACACACCACAGTGCCGCTGTGACTGTCTGCACCTCTCCTAACTGCCACACACCACAGTGCCGCTGTGACTGTCTGCACCACTCCTAACTGCCACACACCCCAGTGCCACTGTGACTGTCTGCACCTCTCCTAACTGCCACACACCACAGTGCCGCTGTGACTGTCTGCACCACTCCTAACTGCCACACACCCCAGTGCCACTGTGACTGTCTGCACCTCTCCTAACTGCCACACACCACAGTGCCGCTGTGACTGTCTGCACCACTCCTAACTGCCACACACCACAGTGCCGCTGTGACTGTCTGCACCTCTCCTAACTGCCACACACCACAGTGCCGCTGTGACTGTCTGCACCACTCCTAACTGCCACACACCACAGTGCCGCTGTGACTGTCTGCACCACTCCTAACTGCCACACACCACAGTGCCGCTGTGACTGTCTGCACCACTCCTAACTGCCACACACCACAGTGCCGCTGTGACTGTCTGCACCACTCCTAACTGCCACACACCCCAGTGCCACTGTGAATGTCTTCACCACTCATAACTGCCACACACCACAGTGCCGCTGTGACTGTCTGCACCACTCCTAACTGCCACACACCACAGTGCCGCTGTGACTGTCTGCACCACTCATAACTGCCACACACCCCAGTGCCGCTGTGACTGTCTGCACCACTCCTAACGGCCACACACCACAGTGCCGCTGTGACTGTCTGCACCACTCATAACTGCCACACACCACAGTGCCGCTGTGACTGTCTGCACCACTCCTAACGGCCACACACCACAGTGCCGCTGTGACTGTCTGCACCACTCATAACTGCCACACACCACAGTGCCACTGTGACTGTCTGCACCACTCCTAACTGCCACACACCACAGTGCCGCTGTGACTGTCTGCACCACTCCTAACTGCCACACACCACAGTGCCGCTGTGACTGTCTGCACCACTCATAACTGCCACACACCACAGTGCCACTGTGACTGTCTGCACCCCTCCTAACTGCCACACACCACAGTGCCGCTGTGACTGTCTGCACCACTCCTAACTGCCACACACCACAGTGCCGCTGTGACTGTCTGCACCACTCATAACTGCCACACACCACAGTGCCGCTGTGACTGTCTACACCACTCCTAACGGCCACACACCACAGTGCCGCTGTGACTGTCTGCACCACTCATAACTGCCACACACCACAGTGCCGCTGTGACTGTCTGCACCACTCCTAACTGCCACACACCACAGTGCCACTGTGACTGTCTGCACTACTCCTAACTGCCACACACCACAGTGCCACTGTGACTGTCTGCACCACTCATAACTGCCACACACCACAGTGCCGCTGTGACTGTCTGCACCACTCCTAACTGCCACACACCACAGTGCCGCTGTGACTGTCTGCACCACTCATAACTGCCACACAGCACAGTGCCGCTGTGACTGTCTACACCACTCCTAACGGCCACACACCACAGTGCCGCTGTGACTGTCTGCACCACTCATAACTGCCACACACCACAGTGCCGCTGTGACTGTCTGCACCACTCCTAACTGCCACACACCACAGTGCCACTGTGACTGTCTGCACTACTCCTAACTGCCACACACCACAGTGCTTTTTGCAGGCTCAGCTCGGCGACAGTGTATCTGCAGACACACACTGACACACACACAACACTGGTGAGGTGGTCACTTCACTAGAAGGCACAGGCCGCACAGCACAGCCGTTTTCTTGCTCAGGAGCACTGGAGCAAGCGGCTACAAGGAAGATGGGAGGTTTTCCCGCCTGCAAGGTGAGCGGCGGCCGGCGGCGAGCATACAAGTGAGATAGGCATGAGATCGCGCACGCAGGGGCGGATTAAGTATATCATAGGCCGGAGACTGTTTACCCATCTTGGGCTTCCTCTGTCCATTTGCTCTGACCGTCCCCTCTTTCGCGTTGTGCCCCATGTTTATTTTTTTCTGGTAAATATTAAAGAAAACTATGCCACAAATATAGTCTCGTTGCCCATTACCCCTGAGGATGCCAGGGATCTGCCAAACATTATGGGGGCAGCGTGTGAAGCGAGGATGGCTATCATCAGTGCTGACCCTTAACCATATAATTAATGCGATTAATCAATCAAAAGGAAGCAATAGAGGGACGAGTGGTGACAGTGCACAGAACCACATCCCTGGTGCAGGAGTGAACGCAGAATAATACACTATGATAGCTCGCCTGTGTTTAGTGGTCGGAGGACGTTTACTGAAATAGAGTGGAATTATTATTACAGATTATAGGATAAATATAAATTGGGGGCTGTCAGCCATGGGGGGTAGTTTTTATTTAGGAGAACCTAATACCCTTCATTTATCTAGGTCAGATTTGTTGAATTAGCGTCTATTGTATAACACCCCAGCCCCTCATAGTGTATATACCCCACAGTATACAGTATATAACATCGCCCAGTGTACAGCACCCACAGTATGCAGTATAGCACCCTATAGTATACAGCACCCCACAGTATGCAGTATAGCACCTTATAGTATACAGCACCCCACAGTATGCAATATATAATATAGCACCCCACTGTATACAGCACCCCACAGTATACAGCAAATCACAGTATACAGTAGAGCACTATAGCACTCCACAATATACAGCACCCCACAGTATACAGCACCACTCAGTATACAGTATACAGCAAATCACAGTATACAGTAGTATAGCACTCCACAATATACAGCATCCCACAGTATACAGCACCCCATAGTATACAGCACCCCATAGTATACAGTAGCTTACAGTATAATAGCATAACAGCCCCTGTCACCCTTTCCTGATGTAATCTTCACACAAAAAAAAGCTCCACAATTATGAAAAACTTCTGCAGCAACACTCCTGGTAGAGAGAAAGGACTTTTGATTACATCATTGATATGTTACTGGTCACATGGTGATGATGTCATCAAAGGTCCTTTCTCCTAAAAGAATCACAGCTCTCCTTCCTTGCAGAGACATTGGGCCGGGCACTGCTGCTCATCCCGCCTGAGCCGATCATTAAATGATTCAATGAATGGCAATGGCAGGATGCGCTAGCGCCGCTAGACTCCTGCCTCTGATTTCTGAACTCTCCAACAGTTCAGGCAGCAACCCCCTGTATAGCTTACAGCCTGACACCCGGGGTGGACCGCCCCTTTTCCCACCCCCCCCCAAGGCACTAGTGATGATCGAGCACCAAAGTGCTCGGGTGCTCTGGCGGAACACATCGGGATGCTCGGGTGCTCTACCGAGTACCCGAGTTGTCACGGATGATGTTGCAGATAGCTGTAACTTATAAATAAACATCCAACTGGCTTGATCCCAAACTAAGGGTGAGCCCTATAAAACCCTAAGTGCTCTCCCTGACTGCTATGCCCATGCAAGGGTCTGAATGGTAGACGATTGCATGCCCACATACCTAAGACTGTGTGACACCTGAAGACCCTATAATAGTGAGGGGACACGACCACTGGCCCCCTGCACTTAATACGGACGGAGTCAGGGTCACCTAGAATCAAGCCAGCAAGGACATGCCCTTTGATTCAGTTTTATACCACTTTTATATCATTTTGTGATTTGATATCACTTTGATATCATTTTGATATGCCTTTTATATATTGGCATGCCAGGACATGTCCAAAAGACATATGCTACACCCAGTTCAATCTACCCCCCCCCCCCCCATTCTGAGTGCCTGAGTGTAATTTAGCTCCCACCATGACGGACAGCTGAATTTGAATTAAAAACCTGAAATATCACACTCCTGCTATAAATGTACATTTTCCCACAGGTCCACAAGTGTACAGTAGATAGAAACTTTTCATTTCCTACAAGACCACACACATGAGTATCAGGCCAGCAGCTGTGTCAACCTTAGAGGTGTTCATTTTCTCGGGATCTGTCTATAGCATAGTTAACACAGAAATTACTGGTATCGTTTCAACAGCTGAGGCAAACACTATGCAGTATCTATCCATATTCCTATAGCATCTCTTTTCAGGAAACAAAATGATTGTGATTGGTTGTATTACAGCCACCACCTATTGCAGATGGTAATGTTAAGAAAACCCAAGCAGTATCTGTATATATACATGTGGGCAGATGACCACAGGGTATAATCATTTAACATTGAGGCTCTGCAATAAAACCTATTTCAAGGTAAGAGTATCGCTATATTACCCTTCATTTTTACTATTTTTAACATGCCTGTTTTAAATTCTTTATTGATGCAATATAACACACAACATTTGATAATCGTTGTGAAATAACAAAATTATACATGTATGTAAAAATAGTCGGGCGTTATAAGCCATTAATACAACCATATGGCTATTACATATTAGAACCATTTTAACACTGTGTTAGCTAGATAAAGTGGATGGAAAGTTCTATAGATAGGATAGATAGATACATAGCTAGATAGATACAGTAGATGGAAAGTTCTATAGATAAAATAGATAGATAGATACATAGATAGATACAGTAGATGGAAAGTTCTATAGATAGGACAGATGGATACATAGATAAATGCATGACACGACCAGGTGGAATAATAGCAGAGAAATTAGTCAAATGTTGTGTGTTATATTGCATCAATAAAGAATTTAAAACAGGCATGTTAAAAATAGTAAAAAAGAAGGGTAATATAGCGATACTCTTACCTTGAAATAAGTTTTCTTGCAGAGCCTCAATGTCAAATAAATATACCCTGTGGTGATCTGCCCACATGTATATATACAAATACTGCTTGGGTTTTCTTAACATTAGCATCTGCAATAAGTGGTGGCTGTGATACAACCAATCACAATCATTTTGTTTCCTGAAAAGAGATGCTATAAAAATATGGATAGATACTGCATAGTGTTTGCCTCAGCTGTTGAAACGATACCAGTAGTTTCTGTGTTAACTATGCTATAGGCAGATCCCGAGAAAATTAACACCTCTAAGGTTGACACAGCTGCTGGCCTGATACTCATTTGTGTGGTCTTGTAGGAAATGAAAAGTTTCAATCTACTGTAGGACCTGTAGGAAATTGTACATTTATAGCAGGAGTGTGACTGTAACGGACCGTTTCAGCAGACAAGGGGTTAAAATCCGTTTAGGCGATATGCCCCTTTCTGAGAGACAGGCACAGCTACTGCAGAACACCAAACTCCCGAACTGGATACAAAATAGCACTCCAAACTGGAACCTTGCGAATAGCTGCTAGCAGACGAACAGGAAAAGCATACAATTAGCTTACACTCCTGGCAATCAGTCTCTAACAGCATACAGGGAATCCCCCCAATAACGAGACAAGGCTCCGTATTGAGGGTCAAGCAGTGGTCTGACGTGCTGGCACACCCAGCTTGGTTTTTATTACAGTTTTGCAAATACAGAACAGATACAACACATCCCCACAATGCATCATGGTTTCCTCCTCTCTGTCCCGGAGACAACCGAGGGCAATCCAATTATCTCTCAGGACAAAGGGGAGATCGCCAATACACATGTATATCCTCGGAACCGGGGGATCTTGGTGAACCACATATCCAAAATTCACCCACATCCGTTCAGTAGTTTGGAAGATACAGTTTTATGCCAGTTACACCAAAAATATACAAGTTATACAGAAAATAGTCACTAATAAATGTGTCCCCTGTTTGGTAGTTTCAAACTACTGAATGATGTCTCTGTCCACCAAATACAGGCAAGATAGCACTGTGTTGAAAAGTCAGAACAGTGTCTGTGAGTTAAAATGGCCGCTATCTATTGTTCTCACCATGTGCTTCATCCATTGTTCTCACCATGGGAATAGTAAAATCCAAGCAAGTAAGGCAAATGATGCAATACAGGGACAGAGGGCTCAGTCCCAAGTGCCTTAAGACCCAATAACTTAAGGGACCATAATCCCAGGGCAAGAGGCTGGCAAACAGCCCCCTCCAAAATACCGTGGCGAGGTTGGTTTCGCCACACATCTCCCCCTCCCAGGGAAGACTAACCAGATACCTGACCTCACGGTCAGTACCTGAGTTAGTCTGGCAGCCCACCCACAACCAAATACTGGACCTGTTGAATTTAGTAGCCTGTCTCTGTCCAGTGAATCCACCAAGGTTATATTGGTAGCTGGTACTCCCAGTCTCTGAGTTGCTCCCTGGCTTGGAGTGGAGGTTGCTTTGTGGGCAGGGATCAGCGGTACTCTGCCCTGGTGCCAGCGTTACCATGGAAGAAGCCTGGTTGGAGCCTGGTTGTTGGAGGGGGAGACCGACTGTCTCTGCTCCCAATACAGTGTCCTGCTGCTGGGGAAAGGAGACTGGGCTCTCTATTCCCTGCTGGACACTCTGCCGCTGGGGGACAGGACCGACTGTCTCTGCCCCCTGTAACTCCGCCTGCCACTGGGGAATGGAGACTGGGCTCCCAATTCCCAAAAAATCATGCTGCTGCTGGGGGGCAGGAACAACTACCTCTGCCCCCTGTAACTCAGCCTGCCGCTGGGGAGGGAGGACGCTGCTCTCCTCTCCCTGCACTTCACACTGCCGCTGGGGAGTGGAGACTGGGCTCCCTCTGTCCCGCAACTGTAACTTCCGATAGAGGTCCACCCAACGTGGCAGCTGACCTTCACCTTCTGCCCGGTATAGTAGGGTCTTGAACACTAGACTCCTCACGAACTTCACGTATTTCTCAGCTGGATTGGGTCCGAAGAAGTTCAGCCGTAACCACATCATACGGTCAAATTCCTCAACAGAGTATTTGTACTCCACTGCTGGTTCCATCCTGGTGCTTTTAGGGTCGCTGTACTGAGACATGCGTTGCCCTTAAGTTGTAAAATCCAAAGAAATGGTGTCTCCTGTAGCTGTCCTTCTGGCTGTAGGAACGATCCCGCCGCTTGCCACCAATTGTAACGGACCGTTTCAGCAGACAAGGGGTTAAAATCCGTTTAGGCGATATGCCCCTTTCTGAGAGACAGGCACAGCTACTGCAGAACACCAAACTCCCGAACTGGATACAAAATAGCACTCCAAACTGGAACCTCGCGAATAGCTGCTAGCAGACGAACAGGAAAAGCATACAATCAGCTTACACTCCTGGCAATCAGTCTCCAACAGCATACAGGGAATCCCCCCAATAACGAGACAAGGCTCCGTGTTGAGGGTCAAGCAGTGGTCTGACGTGCTGGCACACCCAGCCTGGTTTTTATTACAGTTTTGCAAATACAGAACAGATACAACACATCCCCACAATGCATCATGGTTTCCTCCTCTCTGTCCCGGAGACAACCGAGGGCAATCCAATTATCTCTCAGGACAAAAGGGAGATCGCCAATACACATGTGGAGACAACAGGACAGACATCACCATTTAAACACACAATGGCACAATGGGACAATAGAAACACACCCACACAAAATCCTCCCCTCTGCCGGTGATGATTATTGAACACAATGGCGAATATAATTATCAAAGGCAGAGACATACAGTTTTATAAAACATATCACAGGAACCCCAAAACATGCAATAACCCCATTCACCCACATCCGTTCAATAGTTTGGAAGATACAGTTTTATGCCAGTTACACCAAAAATATACAAGTTATACAGAAAATAGTCACTAATAAATGTGTCCCCTGTTTGGTAGTTTCAAACTACTGAATGATGTCTCTGTGTACCAAATACAGGCAAGATAGCACAGTGTTGAAAAGTCAGAACAGTGTCTGTGAGTTAAAATGGGTGCTATCTATTGTTCTCACCATGTGCTTCATCCATTGTTCTCACCATGGGAATAGTAAAATCCAAGCAAGTAAGGCAAATGATGCAATCCAGGGACAGAGGGCTCAGTCCCAAGTGCCTTAAGACCCAATAACTTAAGGGACCATAATCCCAGGGCAGGAGGCTGGCAAACAGCCCCCTCCAAAACACCGTGGCGAGGTTGGTTTCGCCACAGTGACATTTCAGGTTTTTAATTCAAATTCAGTGTGTTGACTCAGCTGTCCGTCGTGGTGGGAGCTAAATTACACTCAGGCACTCAGAATGGGGGGGGGGGGGGGTAGATTGAACTGGGTGTAGCATATGTCTTTTGGACATGTCCTGGCATGCCAATATATAAAAGGCATATAAAAATTGATATCAAAGTGATATCAAATCACAAAATGATATAAAAGTGGTATAAAACTGTATCAAAAGGGCATGCCAATATATAAAAGGCATATCAAAATGATATAAAAGTGATATCAAATCACAAAATGACATAAAAGTGGTATAAAACCATATCAAAATGTTATAAATGGGATATAAAGTGTTATTAAAAGCTTATCATTTGATAAGGACTTAGAAAGTGATATAAAAAGCTTATCATTTGATATAAATTTTATATTAAACCATATAAAATGATAGGAAAATCATATCAAAGTGGGAATGGGAGTTAAATTACATTCAGACACTCACAATGGAGGTAGATTGAACTGGGTGTAGCATATGTCTTTTGGACATGTCCTGGCATGCCAATATATAAAAGGCATATCAAAATGATATCAAAGTGATATCAAATCACAAAATGACATAAAAGTGGTATAAAAACGCATCAAAATTTTATAAATGGGATATAAAGTGTTAATAAAAGCTTATTATTTGATAAGGACTTATAAAGTTATATAAAAAATGCCAATATATAAAAGGCATATCAAAATGATATCAAACTGATATCAAATCACAAAATGACATAAAAGTGGTATAAAACTGTTATAAAAGGGTATGCCAATATATAAAAGGCATATCAAAATTATATCAGTGATATTAAATCCCCAAATGACATAAAAGTGGTATAAAAACATATCAAAATGTTATAAATGGGATATAAAGTGTTAATAAAAGCTTATCATTTGATAAGGACTTATAAAGTGATATAAAAAGCTTATCATTTTATATAAAATGTATATTAAACCATATAAAATGATAGTAAAATCATATCAAAGTGGGAGGCATTTAGGCGTGATTTGGGGCGGCAAAGGGAGAGAAATTAGTGGATCTGGGTGTTTCTGGGAGGGGTTATGGTGTGAAAAAGGGGCGGGCACCTGTCACTTTGAGTTTGACGAGACATGAGTCCCTATACTACTCTTGTCTTCTAGTCTAGGGATATCCTTCTGCCACTTTGTAAATGCTTTGGTCATCGGAGAAGCCAATTGGGACATGAGTACTAAGTAGAAGGAAGATACTGGTTTACATAGATTTGTGTGTCTAGCAATTTTTTCGATCTCTCCATATTCTATCTTGATCCTACTACTACCAAATTGCTCTGCACAGGCATGTCTTAATGGACAATATCCAAACAGGCTATTCCTGGGTAGGCCGAACTCCTTCTTTAACTCAGGAAAGGTTTTAAAAGCTCCTTTGGAGAACAACTGAGTCAAATATTTAATTCTATGTTTTGGCCAAAACTCAAAATCGGGAAGTAAATCTAGTTCCGGTAATTTTACATTCCTCCACAATGGCAACACAGGGGACCATTCCTCTCCACCTCCCGTATTACCCCAAATCCACACATGTTCTTTCCATATTTTTATTACCGCAGTCATGTTAGAGGTAAGGTGTTCAACTGGATATTTACCTATTCTGTACAGAAAATTTGTCAGAGCCTCATATGATTTAAGGAGTGCCGCTTCCAGCACCACTGCCGGATTGTTAGCATCCGCGCTTACCCACCAGCTTGCGTACATCAACTGGACAGCGCAGCAATATCTATACATGTCCAGTAGAGCCAAGCCACCCCGAGTGTATGGGCTTTTAGAGATTCCCTAGCCAATCTAGGTTTTGTGTTAGTCCAGAAGAATGGATTCAGTAGTTTGTCAATTGCCACAAAATGAGGTCTCTGTAGGACAACTGGCGCTACTCTATATACATATAGTAAATTGGGTAGAATTATGATTTAAAAAATGTTGATACGTCCCACCAGAGGGTTTCCCATGCCTTCAGTTTTCGGGTCATGCATTTCATGGTCGGTGAAATATTAAGTGGGATAAATTGCTGTATATCTTTATGTATGATAAGTCCCTTGTCTGAATGTTTATTGGTTATGAGAGATACACAAGGCACTGCTGATAATCAATGGAATGAATCAATAGAGGTGGAATCTGGGACCTGCAGCAGGATCGGCGGTGACCGCCGGGAGTCCTCTCATTCAATAATGGTGACTGAAAATAAGAGAGAAAGGAAAATTATAATCTGATACGTCTCTGCAGCTTTACTCCACTACCCCCATCAGCTGGAAATCAACTCCCATCATCCACAAATACTTTCCTATCCCTTTCCAAGCTTTTAAAGGGGAATTTCCTGTGCAGAACATAGTAAGTGCATTACCATCTGTAATGTCAGGGTAGAAACACCAGGGGGCGTGAGGATTTCTGGAGTCGTAGCAGCATCCCTTCTGGTAGCCCTGGTGCATGTTGATGCTATAGTGTCCGCAGATGACTCTCCGTTTATGCAACACAGAGCACTGGATGGTCTCTGAGGGAGTGAACGGATATCATGTCACACATGACTTGCTGGGATTTATAGTCCCTTCCGGATAGGTGACAAAAGGGAGGAGGGGCAGGAATATTCTCATCTGCGCCATCTTTAAAGAATCAACATCTGTCGCACCTTTACAGCGACTATCGGAAGGGGCAGCATAGGATTAGAAAAACAGGGCCGCTTTCTCGCAAATTGTTGACCCCAACACAGAACGGAACCACAACGGCCGTGTGAATAAGTCCTTACAGGGATTTCCATAAAAAAAACGTTCTGGTTTCCTGTGACCACTTCAGTCTACATAGGCATGTGTACCTACACAGTGGTCACCGAGACATGGAGCAAGTGGTCGCTAGGCAACCTGAAGTAGTCCAGTCTAAAAAGACACACACACACTATCTGTAGTAGAAGACAGAGCATTAAAGGGGTTGTCTGGGTTACAGATACTGAACCATCCTGAGCATAGGTCATCAATACCTGTAGCTCGAACAATCCCTTTAAGTACCACCCTTCGGCTATTATTCCTTGTGTTCTCTGCCTGATTATTTTTTCTACTGATAAACACGAGGGGTGAGTGTTTTGCCTTTAGGTTTACTGCCCCTTTTTTTTTTTTTTTTTTTTTTATATTTCTTTATTGTTATACAAAACACATTAAATATACAGTATCTGACCGTCCAACGGGTCATTACAATAATCATTCAAATTAACTTTTTACCCCTACCACCCCCCCAACCCCCACCCCGCCCAAGTGCATCACTATTTATAATAACAGTATAAGGTACTATATATAATAACAATATATGGCTATATTTATTTTTCCTTTCCCCTTCTTCCACCCTCCCCCTTTTTCCCTTTTACAAATATCCTTTTGTTACCATCGTCTCAAGAATATTCATCTATAGATTGGATAAAAATTACAACTTTTTATTTACAGCCGTCAGAAAAAGATGAAAAAAAAGGAAAGGAAAAACATTCCATTCTTATCCTATACATACCCAAATATTTTTACTCTCCAATTTGCCACCCCCCCACCTCCTTTAAGGGGGGGAGGGGGAGACGTGTAATACAAAAAAAATAAAAAAAAATAAAATAAAAATAAAAAAACCCTATCTATCCAGCCCTAAAGTAACCAGCTCTTCCATATTTCATCCGTAGTTTTTCCTTTTCTACTATGGCCCTCCATCGCCCGTTCTTCTTTAATCATGTCCTCTACTGCTTTTCTCCACTGCCGAACTGTTGGAGGGTCAACCCCTACCCATTTCTTGAGTATTAAGAGTCTAGCTTGAAATAAAACCTTACTAAGGACCATACTTATATCTCTATTTAAACCCAGATGTTCGGTTGCCACCAGAATACACGTCATCGGATCCTCTGATATTTGAACCTTCAAAATTCGATATATAGTATCTGTTATTTCTGTCCAATATCTAAACAATCTGGGGCATCTCCAGAAGCAATGCATTAAGTCAGCTCTCTCTCCCCCACATTTTACACAATCATCCGAGGATCTAACGCCCATTCTTTTTAATATCCATGGGGATCTATGCAACCTATGAACCACAAAAAATTGTGAAATCTTATGTGAACCCCTATTTGAGACTCGAGAATAGTTCTTTAATGCATCGTTCCATTTTTCTTCCGTAAAAAATTCCAGTTCATTCTCCCATTTTTTCCTAGCTAATATTGTAACCCGTTTCTTTTTTCCCCCCATCAGTATCTTATATCTTTTTGCCGTTATTCCTCTTCTTTCACCCAGATTAGTAAATTTGTGTAATATCTCAGATCTTTCCATCTTATATTTATCCTCTTGCATAACTGACCTCAATGCATTCCTAAGCTGAAAGTATTTATATATGTCCTTATACGGTATACCGAACTCTCTAACCATTGTATTAAAGTCTTTCAATTTACCCTGTTCAAATATCTGGTTTAAGTATTTCATCCCATTTTTCTCCCAGTCGATATACATTTTAATCCCCTGCAGTTCCTTAAGGTTGATATTTTTCCATATAGGTGTGTATTGCAAAAACCCTTTAATCTCTAGTATTTTTTTAATCTCCACCCATATATATTCCATTAAATTTAAAACTCTATTTCCTGTATTTTTTCCCCCCAGTGTACCCGATTCCAACACCTCTAAAAAGTTCCATTCTTCTTTCCATCCCAGTCTATTTACTACCTGACTACCCACCAACCCATCCAAACTACTCTTTATTTGACCATATTGTGTAATTATATAATAGAAAAACCAATTCGGAACTGCAAGTCCACCTTCTCTCACTGGGAGTTGAAGTATCTCTCTCTTTATTCTGGGAATCTTACCTTTCCAAAGAAAATCTCCCATTAACCTATCAAGCAATCTAAAGGTATCCTGCGGCAACCTGACTGGGGCATTTTGAAGGACATATAGTATTTTGGGGAGAAAAACCATTTTTATTAAGTTTACCCGACCCTGTATTGAAATTGGTAATTTACGCCAGACATGTATTTTGGCCCTAAGTTCTTTTATTAGGGGAAGAACATTTAATTTTTCATATTCTCCTATGTTTCCGGAGATTTGTATCCCCAAATATTTAAAGTTTTCTTGTTTTCCTAACACCTGCACCTTTAAGAACCCCTGTGGTTGTGCATCTCCCAACATCAACATATATGATTTCCCCCAATTAATATTTAAACCAGAAAAACAACCAAACTTATCTATTATATCTATAACTCTATTAAACTGGTCTCCAGTATTGTGCATAAATAACAAAATATCATCCGCGTACATTAACAATTTTTCTTCCCCTCCATCATAGTGAAAACCTTTAATTTCCCTATCGTTTCTTATTATACTTGCCATAGGTTCGATCGCAATGGCGAATAACAGTGGAGAGAGAGGGCATCCCTGCCTAGTGCCCCGATATAGGGCAAGGGGCAGGGACAAGCTCCCATCCACCATCACTCTGGCCCGCGGATCCTGATATATTAGCTGTATCCATCTTATAAATCCTTCCCCTATACCGACCCTTTTTAATACTGCCCATAAATATTCCCATTCAATACAGTCGAATGCCTTTTGGGCATCCAGTGATAATACGGCTTTCTCCCCCGCTTCTGTTCTGTTAGCTTCAATATTCAAATACAACCTTCTTATATTTGAATATATCGTTCTACCCGGTATAAAACCTGTTTGATCTAGGCTTATTATACCCTTAACCACCCTTGAGAGTCTATCGGCCAAAACTTTAGCCAAAATTTTAACATCGGTATTTAAAAGTGATATTGGCCTATATGATCCCGGGTCTAGTTGTTCTTTACCCTTTTTTGGAATTAGTGTTATAATTGCCTCTTTCATAGAGTCTGGTAGGTCCCCAATTTTTTTGGCCTCGTCCAATGTTGTTTTTAGTTCTGGTACTAACACCTGGGAGAAAGTTTTATAAATTTCAAAAGGGAGCCCGTCACATACTGGTGCCTTTTCAGATTTTACCTGCCCCAGGACCTTATTTATTTCTGCAATTGATATTTCTTTTTCTAGAAATATCTTTTGGGCCTGGGATATCTCCCTAAGAGGAATCTGATCTAAATACAAGTCTAATTCTTGTTTTGAGTATCGTACCCTAGACTTGTATACCTCTTGGAAATATTTTACAAACACTTCTTTAACTCCTTCTGGTGTGTTAATTGTCTCACCCCTTTTATCTTTAATCGCCCCTACCCAGGCTTTCTCTCTTTGATTTCTTGCTATATTTGCCAAGATTTTACCAACTTTTTCTCCCTCTGTGGCCAGCCGGATCCCTTGAAACCTTAATTCTTTCCTACTTCTCTCCATATGATATACCTTTAACTTTTCATGTTCTTCCTCCCATATTTTCTTATTATCGTCAGTGGGATATCTCATACATGTTGTTGCTAATTCCTGAACTTTTTTTTCCAAAGCAATCCCCTTTTCCCTGGTAATTTTTTTTAAATGATTCACTTTTTTACAAAGCAATCCTCTTAGATATGCTTTAGCCGTATCCCAAACAATTAACTTACTTGCAGAATAGTTATTCTCCCTAAAAAAAAAATTTAATTCTTCCATTATACTTTCTTTGTCTGGGATCATTGGTAACCAATGGGAGTTAAACTTAAACGGTAATAAGGCCTTCTTTTTATTCAAATCTAGTTCCAATACCACGGCATTATGATCTGATAGAGCCATGGGGAGATACTTTATTTTAATCCTATCATAGAACATCAGATTTTTATTTCCCAGGGCCATATCTATTCTAGACCAGGTTTGGTGTGTTTTGGAGTAGCAGGAATACATATTTTCATCCGGGTTCTGGAGACGCCAAACGTCAATCCAGTTAAATTCATGGGCTAATTTATAAAAATCTACTTTTTGTGTTCTTCCCCCTCTGCTAGAGGTTCTATCCCTGAGTGGATCCATTACTGCATTATAGTCTCCAATCGCAATCATTATAGCTTCCTGTCTATCCAGCATGAATCCATACAGTTGATATAAAATCTCTGACGTATACGGTGGAGGAATATAGATATTTGCAATTACCATTTTAACCCCTTCTATATTACAATATAGAAAGAGGTATCTGCCACAGTCATCGGCCTCACACATCAGACATTCAAATTTTATTTTATTATGGATCAAAATTGAGACCCCTCTTGAATAAGTAGTGTATACAGAATGGTAGCTTTCCCCTATCCATCTCTTCTGCAACCATCTTAAAGATTCCTTATCCAAATGTGTCTCTTGTAGGCAAATGATGGCTGGCAGAAACCCCTTCATCCACTCGAAGATAGCATACCTCTTCACTCTCTCCCTTAAACCCCTCGTATTCAACGAAACAATCCTAACCATCTAGCAGAGGGGGAAGAAAAAAGAAAGAAAAAAAGAAAAAAAAGAAAAAAAAAAGGAAATCACAACACGTCTCCCTCTCCCTCATGCCACCCACACCCCCCCATCCCAAATAGCCCCCCTCCCTGCTATCCAGCAGTCGGGGCAACTCCATAACTTAGCATACTAGCTCCCTCCCTCTCCGCATCCCCCGGCCTCATAGGCCCTCCCCATCCGTCCAATCACTAACCTCCTCCGGAGTCTGAAAAAAAACAGTCCTACCTTTATATTCCACCCTTAATTTTGCCGGAAAGAGTAAACTGTACTTTAAACCTGCTTCCCTTAATCTTTTCTTAACAACAATATACTCTTTCCTGTGGGCGTTAGTGTACGCAGAATAGTCTGGAAATAGCCTTATCTTTACACCCTGTATCTGGTACTTTTCGGAGGTTCTTACATCAGTTAATATTCTATCTCGATCCCGGCCCAATAAACATTTGACCAATATCTGTCTAGGAGATTCTCCTGGAACCCTCTTTCTTGTAGGGACCCGATGCGCTCTTTCAATAGCAAACAATGGAGATAGAACACCTTCCGTACAATTATCCCTTATCCATCTCTCCATATATTCGGTACAATTATCACCTTCTACGCGCTCTGGGATCCCTATGCATCTTATATTAGATCTCCTTGATCTATCCTCTTGACTTATTATTTTTTGTTCCATCCTAGTATTCATTTCCTTTAACAGAACCACCTCTTTCTCCAACTTCTGTACCGAATGTTCCAAGACGGGAACCTTGTCCTCCATCTCATGTAAGCGCTGCCTTATCTTCTCCATCTCAACCCGTATTACACCAACGTCCATTTGCACTGCCCCGATCTGGGTCACCATATTCCCCATTAGGTTCTCCATCCTCGAGACAGTGCAAAGTATGTCTTTCATCATCTTTGCATCATTTTCTGTGAATACAGCTACTGTTCCCTTCTCCCCCCCCTCCCCCCAAAGTCCCGCTATCCTGGACCAAATCATGAGACCCTGCTTCTATCCTTCTCTCCCTTTGTGGGGACCCCAATCCAGGCGAGTTTGGAGCTAGAAATTTATTTAAGCCCTGCTGTTTGGGCCCAGTCTCCAATCCTGTAGCTGATCTTCTATTACTACCCCCCGTAGGGCCTTTCTTGGGTGGCATTTTGAAATCTCCTTACCTCCCTCCCCTACTCGCCTCCCGCCTCCCGTCCACCCACAAGGTTTACTGCTCCTTTAAAACCACCTCAGCCTCGCTAGCTTAAACCCCCTTAATGACCAGACCACATTTTACAATTCTGCACTACACGACTTTCACCGTTTATTGCTCGGTCATACAACTTACCACCCAAATGAATTTTACTTCCTTTTCTTCTCACTAATAGAGCTTTCATTTGGTGGTATTTCATTGCTACTGATTTTTACTTTTTTTGATATTAATCACAATTGACCAAAATGAAATTTTTCCCTTTCTGTTGTAAAATTTTTCAAATAAAACTCCATTTCTATATAATTTTTTCTCTAAATTTATTGTTCTACATGTGTTTGATTAAAAAAATGCAATAAGTGTACATTTATTGGTTTGGGTAAAAGTTATAGCGTTTACAAACTATGGTGCAAAAATGTGAATTTACGCACTTTGACTTTCTGAGCACCTGTCATGTTTCCTGAGGTTCTACAATGCCCAGACAGTAGAAACACCCCACAAATGACCCCATTTCGGAAAGTAGACACCCTAAGGTATTCGCTGATGGGCATAGTGAGTTCATGGAAGTTTTTATTTTTTGTCACAAGTTAGCGGAAAATGTTTTTTTTTTTTTCTTACAAAGTCTCATATTCCACTAACTTGTGACAAAAAATAAAAATTTTCATGAATTTGCCATGCCCCTCACGGAATACCCTGGGGTGTCTTCTTTCCAAAATGGGGTCACATGTGGGGTATTTATACTGCCCTTGCATTTTAGGGGCCCTAAAGTGTGAGAAGTAGTTTGGAATCCAAATGTGTAAAAATGAAACATCTCTGTAAAAGACAACTTTTCCAATTTTTTTATACAAAGTTGTCATTTTACAGAGATATTTCTCTCACCCAGCATGGGTATATGTAAAAATACACCCCAAAACACATTGCCCTACTTCTCCTAAATACGGCGATACCACATGTGTGACACTTTTTTGCAGCCTAGGTGGGCAAAGGGGCCCAAATTCCAATGAGTACCTTTAGGATTTCACAGGGCATTTTTACGCATTTGGATTCCGTAAGGGGTATGGTGAGTTCATGTAAGATTTTATTTTTTGTCACAAGTTAGTGGAATATGAGACTTTGTAAGAAAAAAAAAAAAAAAAAAAAATCTATTTCCGCTAACTTGTGCCAAAAAAATATAATCTTCTATGAACTCGCCATGCCTCTCAAAAGTGATCTTTATAGCGCAGCAGCGATTTTACGGTGTTTTTGCAGTGATCAGAAAAAAAAATTCTGTCACTGCAGTGGGGCGGACTGAACGCAAGTGTGCGCACAAGATCAGGCCTGATCGCGGATCCGCAAAACACATACGGACATCTGAATGGAGCCTTACAGGGGGGTGATCAGTGACAGGGAGGGGAAGCCCGCGCGACTAGTTCGCGCGGTACCACAGGCGCCAATCCGTTCTAGAAACAAATGCCTAAAGAGGGCCACACTTGTGTAAAAATTGTCCACATAAAGATGGTACCCCTTGCCGAATAAGGGTGACACCAAGTCCCAAACTGTCTTCCCACTGCTCCCCAGGTAGTCAGGGCAACCGACCGGCTCCAGGGTCTGATCTTTTCCCTCATAGATCCGAAATGGATGTGGGTATAGCCTGTGGCCCTTTCACAGAGCTTATACAATTTGACCCCATACCGGGCGCGCTTGCTTGGGATGTATTGTTTGAAGCCAAGGCGCCCGGTAAAATGTATCAGGGACTCGTCTACGCAGATGTTTTGCTGTGGGGTATACAAATCTGCAAATTTCAGGTTGAAATTGTCTATGAGGGGCCGAATTTTGTGGAGCCGGTCAAAAGCAGGATGGCCTCTGGGACGGAAGGCGGTGTTGTCACTAAAGTGCAGGAAACGCATGATGGGTTATTGGTTATTCCCACAGGGCCTACCATAACCTCCCCATTTTACCCCCCCAACCAAATACCATCCCAATAAGACACCACACACTTCTGGTTGGATTAAATCGGCCACAGCAGCCGTTTATTAATACAATAAATACATCCATAAATAATAATAATAACATTACAATTAACAATAACCCCTGACGAGGGAGATCGTAGAAGCCACAAAATGCTACCATCCACCATAAGCCAACCTGGCAACTCCATCTTGCCTCCAGCCGTAAGCACCAGCTCGAAGACACCAGCTGATGGATGCCTTCTCCAATTAACCAAGTACCTAAACTATGAGAGTCCAGCCCCACCATTGAGGCCCTCCCATTTCCACTACCGTCATAAACCACCAGCTTCTATGATCTCCCACCGCCTCGACTGCCGCGACAAGCCCCCCACCCCCACCTACAAAACTAAAGGGAGGGAGGGAGATTTCTCCTCACAAAAAATGGCGCCGGCTAACTGCCGGTCACCCCTATTTAACCCCCTAAACTCCACCCCACTAATCACCCTAACTCCTCCTTCCACCCCCACGATTAACCAATTCCCACCCGGCCCTTCCTACCAAAACCCATCATGGCGCCCTCCCCTTACCTCCGTCCAGGTCCGGCCTCTCTTGATGGGTTATTGGTTATTCCCTCAGGGCCTACCATAACCTCCCCATTTTACCCCCCAACCAAATACCATCCCAATAAGACACCACACACTTCTGGTTGGATTAAATCGGCCACAGCAGCCGTTTATTAATACAATAAATACATCCATAAATAATAATAATAACATTACAATTACCAATAACCCCTGACGAGGGAGATCGTAGAAGCCACAAAATGCTACCATCCACCATAAGCCAACCTGGCAACTCCATCTTGCCTCCAGCCGTAAGCACCAGCTCGAAGACACCAGCTGATGGATGCCTTCTCCAATTAACCAAGTACCTAAACTATGAGAGTCCAGCCCCACCATTGAGGCCCTCCCATTTCCACTACCGTCATAAACCACCAGCTTCTATGATCTCCCACCGCCAACAACGCGCAGCTTGAACCCAACACACTCCCTCAAGCCTGCGCGTTCCGCCACAAACGCAAAGCACGCTCGATTCCCCCTTGCAAGCCCAAAGCCCACAGATCAATGCCCACCGCATTCAGGTGAACACCATCCGCCCTCCAAAAACCACCACTCCCCGCTTCCAAGTCCGTATGCCGAACCGCCACCGCACCATTCCGTGCCACAAACCTCCCAATAGCCCTATTCACCTTCACCCTAGCCTTGTTGACCCGCTCAACCGAACGCGCCTCCCTCCACTTCTTCCTGGCCACAATGTCCGACCAGACCGTCACCATACCCGGAAACAAAGACCACAGCCTCAACAGATCAAACTTAATATCCTTAATAAGTTCCCTACACGGCCTAACCCCCAAATCATTCCCCCCGACATGCAACACCAACACATCGGGAGCACGATCCAGCCTCACAAAGCGATGCACCTCCCTCAATACACTGCCCCACAACATACCCCTACACCCCAACCAACGCAGCACCGCCTCGTCCCTGCTAAAACCAAGTTGACGCCCCTCAGGCCGCACATCCGCACGCAGCACACCCCAGAAAACAAAGGAGTGCCCCAGAATCCACACCAACACCGCACCTGCAACACAAACAAAAGAAAATTAATGCCAACAACTCAACCCCGCCCAACCGCACGTAAGACCGAAAACGAGAAGACTCCCACCTCCCTATCTTCTTAATCACCTCCTCGCTCAAACCCAATCTCGCCGCCTCCGTAGCAGCCCCAATTCTAAAGGAATGACCCGTGAAAAGCTTAGAGTCCATTCCCAACGCCTCCAAACACCTCTTAAACACCGCCACGAACTGAAAACGACAGAAACGAACCATCCACATGCCGCAACAGGGGCCCCCTGGCCCCAAAACTCGCCCCCTCCCGATACCGCCGCAAGCAACGCACCGGGCACAACCCGCACCCGGAATCTCAAACAACGACACACTGCACCCCCTGCCTTCCCTATCCGTTTTTGACACCCGAATCCGCACCACCACCCGGTCCCCATACAAATCCACATCACCCCAACACAAACTCCCCTCCCTAGAAACACTGGGACACACCAACTCACCCAGCCGAAAAGCCCCGAAAAAAGCCAACGAGAAAGCCAAACCAAACAACCGCACCTCACTCTCGGACCGACAAACCAGACCAAGCCGCTCCCCCAACCGTAACAACAGAGCAAAGGAAACCGGGCGTCTCTGATCCGCAACACGCTTCCCCCTCTTACACCCCTTCAACACCTGCCGAACCAAAAAGGTTTTCGTACAATCGGGTAAGCCCCTAAGCTTGAAACCAAAAGCCAACCCCGCCATGACCCGATTAACCTGCGCCACCGACCTCCCCCTCTCCGCCAAATTCCCCACAAACAACACCAACGGAACCTCACCCCCATCAACCCCCACCCCCAACTCAGCACACCACCCCTCCCACTCACTCCACGCCTTACCGTACGCCACCCAGGTGCCAGCACTCAGAGACTCCCTCAACAACCCAGCTACCGTACCTCCAAGAGCTCCCAGAGGGACTCCGGACACACCAACCCGACTGCCTCCGCCTCCGGGGCGAGCTGCCGAAAACGCTCCCACTGCAAACGAGAAAGAGAGTCAGCAACACCGTTCTCAACCCCAGGCACATGCACCGCCACAATCCAAGCGTTAATCTCCAAGCAACACAAAACCAAATGCTGCAACAATTTCACCACCGGGGGGGAAGAGGCCGTCAAACCGTTAATCACCTGTACCACCCCGAGGTTGTCGCAGTGAAACCGAACCTTCCTATCACGGAACCTATCCCTCCAGAGCACCACTGCCAAGACAATCGGAAATAATTCAAGCAATGCCACGTTACGAACCCAACCCCTCAACACCCAGGACTCCGGCCACGGACCCGCACACCACTGTCCACCACAGAACACCCCGTAACCTATCCCCCCAGCCGCATCCGAATACAAATCAAAATCAAAACTGTCCACCACCTCACCCAACACCAATGCCCTGCCATTAAAATGCCTCAAAAACTGATCCCAAACCAACAAATCACCCTTCAACTCCCGACCCAAGCGAATAAAATGGTGCGGTGCAACCACACCGCCGGTAGCAGCCGCCAACCGTCTACAAAAAATTCGCCCCATCGGCATGATCCTACACGCAAAATTCAACTTACCCAACAGCGACTGCAAATCCCTCAAACGAATCTTGTGCGCCTTCACCGCACTCCCCACCGCTCCCCTCAAATCCCTAACCTTCTCCTCAGGCAACCTGCACTCCATCCGAACCGTATCGATGACTATGCCCAAAAAACTCAACTCCGTCACGGGACCCACCGTCTTTTCCCCCGCCAACGGCACTCCGAACGACTCAAAAACACCCTGTAATGTAGACAACAACAATGAACAAACCCGGGACTCCGCCGGACCCAAGCACAAAAAATCATCAAGATAGTGAATCAGCGACCCACACCCTGACACATCCTTGACCACCCACTCCAAGAAGGAACTAAAGGTCTCAAAATAAGCACAAGACACCGAGCACCCCATCGGCAGACACCGATCCACAAAATACCCGCCATCCCAAAAACAACCCAACAAGTGCAAACTATCAGGATGCACGGGCAACAACCTAAACGCCGCCTCGATGTCCGTCTTAGCCAACAAGGCCCCCGGCCCCAACTTACGCACCCAACCTACCGCCGCGTCAAAGGAAGTATAAACCACCGAACAAAGCTCAGGGTCAATACCATCGTTGACCGACGCCCCCTTTGGGAAAGACAAGTGATGAATGAGCCGAAACTTGTTCGGCTCCTTCTTGGGCACCACCCCCAAAGGAGAAACCCTCAAATCCTCCCAAGGCCGTTCAGAAAACGGCCCATCCATCCTACCCAGCGCCACCTCCTTGGCCAGCTTCTCCGACACCACCTCCCTGTGCTCCAACGCCGACCTCAAGTTCCTACCAACCCCAAACCCCCTCTCCGCCGGGCGAGACGGAATGCTAAACCCCTCCGCGAATCCCTTCCGCAAAAATTCCGCCGCCCTACTGTCCGGGTACCTATCGAGGAACCCCGCCATCACGTCCCCCCGCACCGGCGTCCTGCCCTTTTCCACCAGCCTCGCCACCTTTCTGCCTCGCCCCCTTGAAACAACGGCTGGCCCCGTGACCTCCCCCCCCGCACGAAGAACACTCGTGCTTAAACTTGCACTTGGGGCCGAACTTGCAACTCCCTTCGTTGAAAAGGAAGCACAATCCCTTGGCCGCTGCCGTTGCAAAGCCCGACTGACCTGATCCCCCCTGCTCCCCCCGAAAGGGCTGCCCAGACCTCAACGGCGCCATCACCTTCATCCACAACCCTATATCTTTATGGTCCCACCGCATACTCCGGCGGACCGCCTTCCGCTGACGAAACTGTTCGTCATACCGCAACCACCCCGACCCCCCATACACCCTATACGCTTCCCCAATCGCGTCCAAATAGCAGAACAGCCCCGAACAGCTGTCAGGCGCCCTCTCCCCAATCACGCTAGCCAAAATGGCAAACGCCTGCAGCCAATTTGCAAACGTCCGCGGTATCAGCCTATAACGCCGCTTCTCATCCTCCCCCCTCTTCGACCCGTCCCGCCTTGCCACGTCCAGATTAAAACGCTCCAGGGGGAGCAGTGAAAAAATATCCACGTACTCCCCCTGCCAAATCCGCTCCCTAACCTCCTGCTTCAAGTGCGCACCCAGCGGGCCCTCAAAGCACACATAAACCTCCCCACGGGCAGCATCATCCACCCGCGGTCGCTCCTCGTCGCCGCCAGCCTGCGTCTGCACCGACACCGAAGCCGCCGCCGCGACACCCGAGCCCCCCGGCCCTACGCCCCCCGACCCTATGCCCACACCAGACCCAACCCCCCACGCCTGCAAAGGGCCCCCCCAGACACACTACCCCCCCCAAAGCACCCAACGCCCCCTCACCTGGCTGCCGGGGCGCTGTGAACCCCGCAGCTGGCAGTCCTGAATCCTGACGATGCGACCCCGTCACCGGAACGACCACGCCGGACGCCACTCTGCTACTCGGACCCGGCATCCCAGCGTCCTCCTCGCTGGACGCGCTGCGCGCCGAAAACGAGCCATCCTCCTCTTCTTCCTGATGAGCAGGACCAGCGGCCTGCTGTCCGTCACCTTGCAAAGGCCTGTGCACCCCGCCGCCATCCTGGTGCACAGCCTCGTGTCCCCTGCCGCCACTGCCGCCTCTCCCACGCCGAGCAGCTCTCCCCCCCCCTCCTGGAGAGGGGAGCCTGCAGTACCAGCTCCAGCCACCACGCTGAAGGCTGCTGGAGACGGAGCACTTGCCGCCCCGCCTCCCACTGGGCCCCGCCGACCGCATGGATTCCTCCCACGCCGGGAGGACCTGGAGGGAGTCTGAACAACAGCCCCCCGGCGCGGAGGGTCCCCGGAGGGGCTCCTGACCCGGCGCCGGACCCGGGGGGTAACCTCAGGGCTCAGGCGCGCCGGCGGCCGGACCCGCCGCGGTCGTGTAACGCCCGGCGGCGAGTTAACAGCACCCGCCGCCCCCCCGCTCAGCAGACCAGCTACCTGACCTTGCAGCCACTCCGGACCTCGGACCGCCGCCTCCGCCCGCAGCTGCTGCAACAATTCCTCCACGGCCGCCATGGTAAGCCGCAGCACGATCTCCCCAAGATTTCTCCTCACAAAAAATGGCGCCGGCTAACTGCCGGTCACCCCTATTTAACCCCCTAAACTCCACCCCACTAATCACCCTAACTCCTCTTTCCACCCCCACGATTAACCAATTCCCACCCGGCCCTTCCTACCAAAACCCATCATGGCGCCCTCCCCTTACCTCCGTCCAGGTCCGGCCTCTCTTGCTTGTGTTTTGGGCAGGTAGCACCGTACATCTCGGTGAATGGCAGAGTCGAAACAGCATCCACGGTCTGTGCAGTCTTTCTCGGAGATTCCTGGATATCCGCAGTCTAGTCTGGATTTGGGTCTGGATGGATTACATTTTGTGGCTGCAGTGCGAGAAAACATAACCTGAGTACATGGTCATAGTCCTGCAACGATGGTGCACCTACTGTGGGGGAACCCTGCCTCCTATGTGACCAGTATGTCATCAACACAGATACATGTTGAGGACGCGTATCGGCCCGTCCAGCCTTCATCAGCTCATTACAGAGTAATGTGTAGCCTTAAAAACCTCTCCTCCTCAGACGAACAACATACAAAATAAGCAAAAATAAATCTACAAAAAAATCGGATGTACAACAAAGATCGATGTAAATATCTCTTGCTTGTAGTAAATCATCTCTAATTCCCAGTCTGTAAGAAAATCCAAAAATAACATTAAGGCCTCTTGCACACAAACGTTTTTTTTTTTCGTTTGCCGGCCTATTTTTTTATGGTTCCGCAAAAAAACTGAATGTACTCCGTATGCATTCCGTTTCAGTATTTCCGTTTTTCCGTTCCATTGAAGGATAGAACATGCCCTATTATTGTCCGCAAATCACTTTCCGTGGCTCCATTCAAGTCAATGGGTCCGCAAAAAAAACGGAACACATACGGAATGCACTCTGTATGTCTTCCGTATCCGTTATGAGCTGATGAAGGCTGGACTGGCCGATATGCGTCCTCAACATGTATCTGTATTGATTAAATAAAGAGAGGTTTTGAAGACAAAGAGCGTCCGCTGGGATTTTTTGCTATATTTCCATTGGAGTGATTCCTTTCACGTAACGTTTTTGCATGCTATGGGACCAGAGCTGGGAGGGAGCCGGGCGCCGCTGGTCTATGTACCCTGATGGCCTTCACAGCATTATAGCGGTTACCTGCAGCCGCCACTAGGTGGAGCTCTCTGCATACAGTTTTATATCTCACTGACATTCATGCTGGCTGTATAAATCTACTGGCCGTGAGCACCCCCTAGTGCTGGCTGCCGGGAACTACAGCTATTCTATCACCATTATCCATTTTTCTAGACCGCATACTGACACCGCTCACTAGAACTGCACAATCATTCATTCTAGACACTAATGACTTCCTCACCAAACTACGGAATATTACAGTAACACCAAATACACTACTTGCAACCATGGATGTCAATAGTTTGTACACCTCTATTTCACACGAAAAAGGCATCGAAGCCACCAAATCACTTCTAACATCACACTCACAGTTATCCATATCAGAACAGGAATTTTGCATACAACTCTTGTCATTGGTCCTCAATGAGAATCACTTCTTATTTGGCGACCAATTCTACGTACAGAAACGCGGTACCGCGAGGGGGGCCAAGATGGCGCCGCCTTACGCAAACACCTACATGACTGACTTTGAAAACAAATTTGTATACACTCATTCTCTTTACCAACAGCATGCGAAAGTATGGCTGCGCTTCATAGATGATATTTTCATCATATGGGATGGACCCAAAATCCACCTAGAAACACTCTACGACTATCTCAATAACATCTACCCGGAATTAGGTTTCACTATACACATTGACAACAATGAAGTCAGCTTTTTGGACACACTAGTAAAAAAAGACACCAACAATCAGCTCCAATTTGATCTATACACAAAACCAACCGACAGGAACAGCCTACTTCACTATTCTAGCTGCCATCCCCATACCACAAAAAAAGCGATCCCACTATCACAGATCACTAGGGTCGAATGTATAGTCTCAGACTCAACAACACGTTCACTACGAGTCTCCGAAATGAGCACAAAATTCATAAACAGGGGATACCCACTGGAGTTAACAAAACATAAAAACAAACAATTACCTAGAACACCCAAGATAGATGCACCTCGCATCCCCTGTGTCACCACATACCACCCTCTCATGCCCAAGATACACAGTTTAGTGCGCCAAAATTGGTCCATTCTACAAAACGCGTACCCAACAGTACAAGAATTCAAAAAAAAAACACGGACGTGTTACAAAAGAGGCCCAAATATACGAGACAAACTCATTCGGGCGGACTTCGGAGGGATCCAAAAGACCCCCAAACAACGTTTCCTACAGAATCCTAAATATGGAACCTTCCCATATCTTGAAAGGCGACCGGATCACACACCCACGAACAGGTAAACAGTTCCACATTAAGGATTACTTCACATGTGACTCATCCTTTGTCGTTTATATGATAAAATGTCCATGCGGCTTAGTTTACGTCGGAGAAACCACCCAACACATCCGTGATCGCATCTGTAAACATAAATCGACAATACGGACCAAACAATTACTTTTACCTCTACCGGCACACTTTGAAAAATACAAACATCAAATCGCACAACTCCGGTACCAGGTCATTGAACAGGTACACCAACCAAGACGCGGCGGTAACAGGATTGCACTTCTACAACAAAGGGAGTCTTATTGGATTCACAAACTGGACACACTTGAACCGAAAGGTCTAAATAGGGAATGTGACTTTCGTATACTATCATGATTATAATTTACTGTTTGTCTCTCCGTTCCAGGCTCGCTAATGGGGACTAGGCGAACATGGGTGAGATTAAAAAAACCCTCAACCTCTCTTCCCCCCCCCCTCCACCTTCCCTCCCTCCTCCTTCCCTTACCTCCCCTCTACCTCCCCCTATCCCATCTCATCCCATGCTAGCAAATTTTTTCCCAGATTCTTATCTTCACATCATAAGTTCCACTGATTTACTATCTGTCATTGCTCATCATGATATCTTCCCTTCTGTATCTACTCATATGCCCTCTTACTCTGACCCTTGATGTAATTGCTGAATGATGTACCAATACATTGTATCACCACAGAATTGTATATATCAAACGGAGCGATGACCTAAAATTGCAGTATCACAATCACCCTTATCCGTCCAGACCACTACTACCATCATCTGACATGAACCACCCCTGTCTGCGCTTCCCTCCTTCTTGGCACCTTACTTATTCTTGCCCACATTGTTGCCCTCACCGGAACCACAGGCAGAGAGCGCATGCGCGCGTATCACGTCATGACGCACGCACCTCCTCGCGATGGCCCAGATGTTACGAGCGCTCACTTCCCACACACGTGACATGCTCACGTCATCATTGAGCGCCCCGGCCAGATTGCTCACCTCCGGCGCGTGCGTTCACTCCTCAGTACGTCACGCCAGAGCGCCGCCCCATACCTTAAAAGAGCGCCAAATCCAGAGACAATCTACATCCAGCGCCTGCCTCCTGACCCTGCCTACAGGTATGCTAGTACGCCTAGACACGATACCAACTGAGACCTAGATAGTATTTTCCATATGTGACTAAGACTTAATTAGTGATATGTAACCCTGTGGACCTGACTTTATCTCCACTATGGCGTCTGTTAAACCATATCTCTCACGGCCAATCAACTGGGCAATAGGATTCTCGCTTTTTAACCCTCCCCTGTGATCCTCACACCCCCTTTTTCATCATATATTCCCTTTTAGGACCCAAACGAAATAAACCCCCCCTTTTAAATGTTTTTTCCCTTAATGACCATGATCCTACAGAATATCTATTATACTCCAAAATCTGCTGTAATTACATCATATGCACGTTATATATTTCTCTAGAGCCCGCTGAAGAAGGTCGTACAGACCGAAACGTTCGGGAATTATCTGATATGGCACATACTTACTATATGTAAATGAATTGCACTGGATGTACATGAATGATATTCTGTATACTAAGAATTAAAATGTGAAACTTTATTTTGCAAAAAAAACTTTTGGAGTGCCGTGGATTTAACTTATATTGTCTAAACCACTCTCACAGGCACCCACACTGGATCCATGGTGTGCAGAGTACAAAATTATCTAATTAGGGAACTACAGCTATTGATCCCTTATACAATTATAGTGTAAAACTTTGGACTAAGTTAGATAGATAGATACAGTAGATATTTCTTTATTAAAGTTCACCTTCAAATTTCCATGGAGTATAACACCAGATGGCATCAGGCACGGAGTCGTCGAAGCAGCACCCGGTCTTTCCGCACTCATCTGCTGTAATTCCAGGATATCCACATTCGTCTCTGGACTTGGGCTGCACCCCGCACTTGTCTGTGTGGAAGAAGAAGCGGGAGATTTATTTTCAGCAAATAAAATGAAGAACTGATCAGATCTATAAGTTCACATTGAGCTCAATTTTATATAATTTATATCGGTATAGTAACCCGCACACCAGATGTAGCAGAGCTGACTTCTTGTCATGGGGTACAATGCACTGCACTAAAGTGACCTGCGGTATTAGGCTTCTTTCACATTAGCGTTAGGCTTGTCCGGCAGGGGAAGAGCATGCCGGATCCGTACTAACGCTTGCACACTCTTCCCCTGCCGGACAAGCCTAATGCTAGTGCAAAAGAAGCCTTACATGGGACCGAATGTAAATCTACTGAATTATCTTAATTACCACAATGCAGAAATGATGGAGAGAGACGCTGAAGAGCTAAACGACAAACTCAGCGTTACTACATCTCTGTGTACAGCAATCATTTTTAACGAATTTTTTACACCGTCTGTGAAACTTACAGCAACCCAATATCCACACAGGCTTGGCACTTGAGTACATCTGACATGTTGTCACAGCCCCGCCACCTTCCTTTATTAGGATCTAATCTTTAGACAACCCCCCCACCTGTTTCTTTAAGAAGATCCCACCCAAAAATGGTTGATCCCTGGGTGCTGCACTGCTGGAACCCCCAGAGATCAGAGGCAATCTGTAACCGCAGGAGAAATGAAGTAGATAGACATGGATGGATGGATGATAGATAGATAGATAGATAGATAGATAGATAGATAGATAGATAGATAGATATGAGATAGATAGATAGATAGATAGATAGATAGATAGATATGAGATAGATAGATAGATAGGAGATAGATAGATAGATAGATAGATAGATATGAGATAGATAGATAGATAGGAGATAGATAGATAGATAGATAGATAGATAGATAGATAGATAGCAGCAGAATTATCCCTCCCTCCTTTTCCTCTTGAAATTGTTGACATTAATCTTTCCCGCATATCTCGCATTCTATTCATGTACCAGCCAGCTCAGGATGAACAGGCAGAAAAAAACAAAGAACTAAATTATTAGCTAGATCAGGCATGTCAAAACTGCGTCCCTCCAGCTGTTGCAAAACTACAACTCCCAGCATGCCCTAATAGCTGTAAGCTATCCAGGCATGCTGGGAGTTGTAGTTTTTCAACAGCTGGAAGGCCACAGTTTGGACATGTCTGAGCTAGATGATGTGTTTGCCACTTACAGTTGACGGGTAAGTAGGCTCGAGCCCCCAGGATGAGGATGGCAGCCACCCAGCAGAAGGTGTAGGATCCCATTTCTCTTCTCCTTCGAAGCCAGAGTTGGAAGTGTGGAGCTCTCCTGACGGAGGTCGTTTTATATCTGACGTCTGTTTGCTCACCTGGCATGGATACCCTAATTTTCTTTTGTGTGTTTGTGCTCGGATCGGCTCATTACGAGAGGGTCCCCTACCTAAGCCTATATTCCCCCCCCCTACCTAGAAGCAGCAGAGTTATGCCGGAACTGCTTATCGAAGGGTAGCCTAAAGGGGCCAAAAGAACCATGCATAGGAGTTTTGAAAGACTTTGATAACAGAAACTACAAAACCAAAACTCGGAAAGCCAGTGACATTTTGTATTAAGGATCCGGGATATAACGCATGGAACACGCGGAACTCCAACGACCCAACCGTTTGATTACATGTACTGGTACCTTATGCATGGACGCCGCAGCTGCTGCGCCCCTGTGGAAGGAATGTCCTGTGATCGAGAGAGGATCGACCCCTGAACCTGTTAACTAAACCCGAATGTGCTGAATACCTGCCAGGTATAGTTAACAGTGCTATAGGACAGGTTTAATTGAGAGTGGCAAAAAACCTGACGAAGCCCAATAGGTGAGTGATAGTCCCCCCGGCCAGCAGCCGGGTAGGTGTTCATATTTCTGAAACAGGCGCCAAGCTGTCTTGTAAGCCCTCAGGGTATTACTGGCCAAGGAATTGGCCATCAGTCTGTTAGCTATGGTGAGATGAGAGACTAGTCCCAGCGCAGCTGGGCCTGGTGAGGAATTGGCATTGGCAACCGATCTGCCCCTGGACAAACCTGAAAGAAAAAGTGGAATTTTTTTTTTTTTTTTTAACGGAGAAGCCATGCGTGAGACTCAGATGGCGGAGTCATATGTGTAACTAAAACGGAGAAGCCATGCGTGAGAGACTCTAATGGCAGAGTCATATGCGTAAACCTAAAACGGAGAAGCCATGCGTGAGAGACTCTAATGGTGGAGTCATATGTGTAAACCTAAACGGAGAAGCCATGCGTGAGAGACTCTAATGGTGGAGTCATATGTGTAAACCTAAACGGAGAAGCCATGCGCGATAGACTAATGGCGGAGCTATGCGCGAGAGACTCTAATGGCGGAGTCATATGTGTAAAACTAAAACGGAGAAGCCATGCGTGAGACTCAGATGGCGGAGTCATATCTGTAACTAAAACGGAGAAGCCATGCGTGAGAGACTCTAATGGTGGAGTCATATGTGTAAACCTAAACGGAGAAGTCGTGCGTGAGAGACTCTAATGGTGGAGTCATATGTGTAAACCTAAACGGAGAAGCCATGCGTGAGAGACTAATGGCGGAGTCATATGTGTAAACCTAAACGGAGAAGTCGTGCGTGAGAGACTCTAATGGCAGAGTCATCTGTGTAAACCTAAAGCGGAGAAGCCATGCGCGATAGACTAATGGCGGAGCTATGCGCGAGAGACTCTAATGGCGGAGTCATATGTGTAAACCTAAAACGGAGAAGCCATGCATGAGAGCCTCTTACGGCGGAGTCATATGTGTAAACCTAAAACGGAGAAGCCATGCGTGAGAGCCTCTTACGGCGGAGTCATATGTGTAAAACTAACACGGAGAAGCCATGCGTGAGAGCCTCTTACGGCGGAGTCATATGTGTAAACCTAAAACGGAGAAGCCATGCATGAGAGCCTCTTACGGCGGAGTCATATGTGTAAAACTAACACGGAGAAGCCATGCGTGAGAGCCTCTTACGGCGGAGTCATATGTGTAAACCTAAAACGGAGAAGCCATGCGTGAGAGACTCTAATAGAGGAGTCGTATGTGTAAACCTAAAACGGAGAAGCCATGCGGGAGAGACTCTTACGGCGGAGTCATATGTGTAAACCTAAAACGGAGAAGCCATGCATGAGAGCCTCTTACGGCGGAGTCATATGTGTAAAACTAACACGGAGAAGCCATGCGTGAGAGCCTCTTACGGCGGAGTCATATGTGTAAACCTAAAACGGAGAAGCCATGCGTGAGAGACTCTAATAGAGGAGTCGTATGTGTAAACCTAAAACGGAGAAGCCATGCGGGAGAGACTCTAATAGAGGAGTCGTATGTGTAAACCTAAAACGGAGAAGCCATGCGTGAGAGACTCTAATGGTGGAGTCATATGTGTAACCTAAACGGAGAAGCCATGCGTGAAAGACTCTAATGGCGGACTATATGTGTAAACCTAAAACGGAGAAGCCATGTGTGAGAGACTCCAATGGTGGAGTCACATGTGTACACCTAAAACGGAGAAGCCATGCGTGAAAGACTCTAATTGTGGTTTGAATTTTTATTTATTTTTTTAAACTATAAACCACTTGCGCAGCTCCAGTATGGGCACAGCTCTGAGTACGAGCATGAAGAGCATGGTATAACGCAGGTCACCTGCACGGACTAACTAACATCCTGTGCCTAAATGACCCCCTTGGAACCTTCTGTACGGCCGGCAGCAGGAAGCCAGCCACCGCCTATGATCTGCTCCCCCTGATCGAGCCTGGTACTCCTTCCCCCGATCCCTGCCTACCTAACGGCACGGCGGCCCGTGCCAGACTTTATTGAAGATGAGGAGCGGGGAAACGGTGTCCAGCACCTTTACCCCCAGCCGCGTGGGGAGCTCACGCTGCTCCCTGGCAGAGTGCACCAGTGCGGGGGAGCCCCCCCCCCCTCAGCCAGGGCCGACCCACCGCCGGCTGGACACTCGTACCACGTGGGGAGCAGCGCCGCTCCCTGGCGATGTGCACCGGATCAGAGGGAGCCCTTCCTTTACCGTGAGCCCGGGCCCTCGCCGGTTTGAATCGTGTGCCGCGTGGGGAGCCACATAGCTCCCTGGCATTATGCGCCGGTGCGGGAGTGCCCCCCCTAGGGGCTGGTTATTGTGACTGGAACCCGCTGGGAGACTGAGGTCTGACCGGACCTACCTGTGACCGAGAAGGCTGACCCCCCAGGCCGTGGCTGACCCGCGTGCGTAGACGTGACGCAACTACCTGTAGATGCCCCCCCAGTGCCTGTAGTCAACGGGAGTGCGACCGAGTCTGTGGATGTGACCGACTGGCCCCTGTAGTCGTGAGGGGACCCTACCTCGGGAGTAGCGGTAACGGACCATCGCCTGTAGACGTGGTAGTATTACCTCACGAGTCTGTTGACATGAGACTAATGCCTGCAGTCGTGGCAGGGCTTTATAACGAGTCTGTAGTCGTGACAGACTAATGCCTGCAGTCGTGGCAGGGCTTTATAACGAGTCTGTAGTCATAACGGATTTGTGCCTGCAGTCGTGGCAGGGCTTTAGAGCGGGTCTGTAGTCGTGACAGACTGATGCCTGCAGTCGTGGCAGGGCTTTATAACGGGTCTGTAGTCGTGACAGACTGATGCCTGCAGTCGTGGCAGGGCTTTATAACGGGTCTGTAGTCGTGACAGACTGATGCCTGCAGTCGTGGCAGGACTTTATAACGAGTCTGTAGTCGTGACAGACTGTTGCCTGCAGTCGTGGCAGGGCTTTATAACGGGTCTGTAGTCGTGACAGACTGATGCCTGCAGTCGTGGCAGGGCTTTAGAGCGGGTCTGTAGTCGTGACAGACTGTTGCCTGCAGTCGTGGCAGGGCTTTAGAGCGGGTCTGTAGTCGTGACAGACTGATGCCTGCAGTCGTGGCAGGGCTTTATAAGGAGTCTGTAGTCGTGACAGACCTGGCAAAGCAACATTCCTATCTATACCATTTTTTATTTTTTTATTTATTTATTTATTTCTCCCCCCCCCCCCCCACCAACGGCCACGACTGTAGGCGCCACCCTGTAAGAGATGCGCCAGAGGCCTGGCCATAATAGTCCACCATCCCCCGTCCCCCAAGCCTATGCAGGAGAAAAGGAGGGGGTTGGCCCACGCCTGCACCACCCCTGACTCACCTGGCGGCCATGACAGCCACAAACCCCACAGTATCGTAAGTTAGCCAACCACCTGTGGACCTGAATAAACAAGGACAGACATGTGAGTGAGCGCACGGTGACTGGGTGACCCTTCACTCCTGCCACCGCTCCTTTGCTGTCCACCGGATTATTGCGACTGCGCCCGAACCAACCCCCTGACTCGCCGTATGGGCTAGCGGGCGGCCCGGCTGCGTGCGCAAAGTGACGTGGTCAGCCCCCCTTTTTGGAGCACTCTTTATATTTGATCCTTAAAACATATCCCAAATATATAATATTTTTTTTTTTTTTTTTGTCCTGCCTTAGTACCTAGCCACTATGCCTGAGCAAGGAGCCCTGTACCTGGACTGCAGTACCAGTATGGGCCTGTAGGTGTCGCCCTCTATCAAGCCAGGGCCTGCTGGAGCGCAGCAAGCCAGTGAGCTGCACTGAGGAGCCGACGGCCGGCGTGACCGCTGCTCTGGGTATGTGAAGGACGTGTGACCCGTCGCTGCTGAGCCACAGATGAGGGGTGCCCGCCTGGGGGACGCTGCACGTGGGAGCAGGGGTGCTTGGCGCAGGGCCTGGAGCGGATCGGGGTGCCTGTATCGGGGTGCCTGGAGCGGGGTGCCGGAAGCGATCGGGAGTGCGGGCAGTCGCCAGCGCGGCTGGGGCCCGGCGGCACGCTCGGCAGCGCCCCATGTTATACATAGCGAGACGGGTGTGCAGCCACCCTGCCTACCTAATCACCGAAGCGACGAGCCCGACGCAGCCGACCACCCGATTCTCCAGTGACGCACGCACTTCTCTGGCACCAACCCACGAGCCGATTCGAAAGCATTCGAACCGACAAGTGAGGGCAGGAGAGCCAGGTTTAAATAATTAAAGCCCCGCCTCCCCTCACACAAACACGGCACTCTTTAATTGCCTACCACGTGTTGTGCGTAAAGCAGACGAGCTCGATAATATATGCTCGGATGATGATGATGGTGGGATGCGAAGGCTTATATGATAAATATGACGTGGCATGAACCGAGGAGGAGGTATGTAGCCAAATATGGCATCTCCTTTGGCAATCTCGATCTATGGTGCACATCACGCATTCCTCCCTCCTCGCCTCGCTCACTCCCACAACATACAGAAGCTTAATTGGCAATCGGACCCTTAGGCCTAGTTCACACTTCAGTGTTTGGTCAGTGATTTCCATCAGTGTTTTGTGAGCCAAAACCAGGTGCAACTCTAAACACAGAACAGGAGCAGATCTTTCCCTTCTACCTCATGTCTGTGGAGGCTCCACTTCTGGTTTTGGCTCACAAATCACTGATGGAAATCACTGACCAAACACTGAAGTGTGAACGAGGCCTTAGGCCTCTTTCACACGAGCGTGGCGGATTAGGTCCGGATGCGTTCAGGGAAACTCGCACCATTTTGCAAGCAAGTTCAGTCAGTTTTGTCTGCGATTGCGTTCAGTTGTTCAGTTTTTTCCGCGCGGGTGCAATGCGTTTTGATGCGTTTTTCACGCGTGTGATAAAAAACTGAAGGTTTAAAAACAACAACTCTTAACAACCGTCAGTGAAAAACGCATCGCATCCGCGCTTGCTTCCGGATGCAATGCGTTTTTCACGCAGCCCCATTCACTTCTATGGGTGAAAAACACAGAATATAGAACGTGCTGCGATTTTCATATGGGTGAAAAACAACGCTCATGTACACGGACACCATTTAAATGAATGGGTCAGGATTCAGTGCGGGCGCAATGCGTTCACGTCACGCATCGCACCCTCGTGGAAAACTCGCTCGTCTGAAAGGGGCCTTAATCCTCATCAGACCTCAAATCAGACCCAAGATGAGACCCCATTCTTCATCAGACTTTAGATCAGATCCCCTGCCTTCATCAGACCCCCATTGTGGTATGGCAAACTCAGCGCTGCTACATCTGACAAACACAGCTCTGCTGCGCACCTTTTTCATTTGTTTTTACCAATGGGAACAATAAATGAACGGAAACGGCAATGCTGTCTGAATGTTTATTGGTTATGAGAGATACACAAGGAACTGCTGATAATCAATGGAACGAATCAATGGAGGTGGAATCCGGGACCTGCAGCAGGATCGGCGGTGACCGCCGGGAGTCCTCTCATTCAATGATGGTGACTGAAAATAAGAGAGAAAGGAAAATTATAATCTGATACGTCTCTGCAGCTTTACTCACTACCCCCATCAGCTGGAAATCAACTCCCATCCTCCACAAATACTTTCCTATCCCTTTCCAAGCTTTTAAAGGGGAATTCCCTGTGCAGAACATAGTAAGTGCATTACCATCTGTAATGTCAGGGTAGAAACACCAGGCGGCGTCAGGATCGCTGGAGTCGTAGCAGCATCCCCTCTGGTAGCACTGGTCCATGCTGATGTCGTCGCGTCCGCAGTTGACTCTCAGTTTAGGCAACACAGCGCACTGGATGGTCTCTACGGGAGTGAACGGATATCATGTCACACATGACTTGCTGGGATTTGTAGTCCGTTCCAGATAGGTGGCAGAAATTTTGTCATCTACACCATCTGAATCGGCATCTGCCGCACATGTACGAATATCGGGAAGGGGCAGCATAGGATTAGAAAAGCCAGGGTCGCTTTCTTCCAAAAACAGCGACACCCCTGTCTATAGGATGCGTAAGGTATTGTGGCTCAGCCCAATTCAATTACATAGAGCTGAGCTGCAATACCAGATGCAAACATGGACAGGGGGGGCGCTGTTACTAAAGCATCCCCCTCACTGGGATATTACGGCCATGTCTACCGAGTAGTGTGAAGCCTTTGAGGAGCGCGTACCTTTCTTAACCTCAGGCTTGAAGCACCAGGGCACTCCGGGCACACTGCTGTCGAAGCAGCATCCATGTTCCTTGCACTGGTCGGGGGTCACACCGGGGGGTCCGCAGTTCACTCTCGACTTTGGTACAATGGCGCCACAGTCATATTCCACTGGAATGGGAAACGAAATCGACTCAGAATTACAGGGATTTCCTTAAAAAACGTTCTGGTTTCCTGTGACCACTTCAGTCTACATAGCCATGTGGTCACCCAGACATGAAGCAAGTGGTCGCTAGGCAACCTGAAGTAGTCCGGCCTAAAAACACACACACACACTACCTGCAGTAGGAGACTAAGAGCATTAAAGGGGTTGTCTGGGTGAGTGTTTTGCCTTTAGGTTTACTGCCCCTTTCAGTCACTACAGAGAAGCAGTTCTTCTGTCCGGCGTTACCTGCTTGTATTTCGGGCTGGTAGCACCATACAACTTGGGGAATTTCGGAGTCAAAACAGCATCCTTTGTCTGTGCAGTCTTTCTCGGAGATTCCTGGATATCCGCAGTTTACTCTGGCTTTGGGTCCGGCTGGATTACATTTTGTGGCTGCAGTGCGAGAAAACGTAACCTGAGTACATGGTTATAGTCCTGCAACGATGGTGCACCTACTGTGGTGGAACCCTATGTGACCAGAGCTGGGAGGGAGCCGGGTGCTGCTGGTCTGTGTACCCTGATGGCCTTCACAGCATTATAGCGGTTACCTGCAGCCGCCACTAGGTGGAGCTCTCTGCATACAGTTTTATATCTCACTGACTGTATAAATCTACAGGCCGTGAGCACCCCCTAGTGCTGGCTGCCGGGAACTACAATCATTGATCCCTTATACAATTATAATGTCAAACTTTGGACTAAGTTAGATAGATAGATACAGTAGATATGACTTTATTAAAGTTCACCTTCAAATTTCCATGGAGTATAACACCAGATGGCATCAGGCACGGAGTCGTCGAAGCAGCACCCGGTCTTTCCGCACTCATCTGCTGTAATTCCAGGATATCCACATTCGTCTCTGGACTTGGGCTGCACCCCGCACTTGTCTGTGTAGAAGAAGCGGGAGATTTATTTTCAGCAAATAAAATGAAGAACTGATCAGATCTATAAGTTCACATTGAGCCCAATTTTAGATATTTTAATTCTATATAATTTATATCGGTATAGTAACCCGCACACCAGATGTAGCAGAGCTGACTTCTTGTCATGGGGTACAATGCACTGCACTAAAGTGACCCGCGGTATTAGGCTTCTTTCACATTAGCGTTAGGCTTGTCCGGCAGGGGAAGAGCATGCCGGATCCGTACTAACGCTTGCACACTCTTCCCTTGCCGGACAAGCCTAATGCTAGTGCAAAAGAAGCCTTACATGGGACCGAATGTAAATCTACTGAATTATCTTAATTACCGCAATGCAGAAATGATGGAGAGAGACGCTGAAGAGCTAAACGACAAACTCAGCGTTACTACATCTGTGTACGGCAATCATTTTTAAAGAATTTTTTACACCGTCTGTGAAACTTACAGCAACCCAATATCAACACAGGCTTGGCACTTGAGTACATCTGACATGTTGTCACAGCCCCGCCACCTTCCTTTATTAGGATCTTATCTTTAGACAACCCCCCCCCCCCCCCCCCCCGTTTCTTTAAGAAGATCCCACCCAAAAAAGGTGGATCCCTGGGTGCTGCACTGCTGGAACCCCCAGAGATCAGAGGCAATCTGTAACCTCAGGAGAAATAAAGTAGATAGATATGGATGGATAGATAGCTAGATAATGAGATATAGCAGCAGAATTATCCCTCCCTTCTTCTCCTCTTGCATTGCAATTGTTGACATTTATCTTTCCTGCATATCTCGCATTTTATTCATGTACCAGCCAGCTCAGGATGAACAGGGGGAAAAAACAAAGAACTAAATTATTAGCTAGATGATGTGTTTGCCACTTACAGTTGACGGGTAAGTAGGCTTGAGCCCCCAGGATGAGGATGGCAGCCACCCAGCAGAAGGTGTAGGATCCCATTTCTCTTCTCCTTCGAAGCCAAAGTTGGAAGTGTGGAGCTCTCCTGACCGAGGTCATTTTATATCAGATGGCTGTTTGCTTACCTGGCGTTGATAACCTAATTTTTTTTGTGTGTATTGTGAGTAAAGCACACAAGCTCGATAATATTTGCTCGGATGATGATGGGATACGAAGGCTTATGTGATAAATATGACGTGGCATAAACCGAGGAGGAGGTATGTAGCCAAATATGCGATCTCCTTTGGTAATCTCGATCTATGGTGCACGGCAAACATTCCTCCCTCCTCGCCTCGCTCTCTCCCTCTTGAACATACAGAAGCTTAATTGGCAAAAGTTGAAAGCCATTCCAGTCTTCACCATCATCGTCTTCCTCATCCAGCACGCTTCACTTTAAGTTACGTTCATCCAAACCAGGGCCATTCACGAACTTGGTAGCAGTTCTGGAACACCAAATCCTTGTTGATATTTGCCTTAGGAACCTATCGTAGACTGGTGAAGGACCATCAGTCAGTGGAGCTGAAAGTAGTCGGGGGACCAACAGGGTAGGTGGACCATTGACATTGGTGGAATCTCCTGAAACCTTTGGTCAATGGTGGGGTGGAACATACCACTGAAGGTTGCAATTCCTAGTGCCAAAAGACCTAATGTGTCGGCACGTACCCCTGGTGGCAGCAGGAGCGTAGCTATAGGGGAAGCAGAGGGGAGGCGCCGGCCTCTACCTAACTTCAGCAGATCCAACGCCAATTCTAAATGTAAGCCAACTTCCTAAACAAGACATAAAAAAATGATGAATGAGACAGGCCTACCGGTCTGTCCCCTTCTCTGCCCATGCCATGCCCACTTATAGACTATGCGTGAGTATGGAAGAAGTCGCAGATCTTGCCATAACATGGCTTGTGACAGAATCTGCGCCACATGTACGCCACAAAAATGCCGTATATCTGTCCGTAAATGACCCCCACAGTGCTTACAATCCCTATTACAGTCATAGTTAAACAATCACAACTTCTGACTCAATATCCTGACAATAAGTGTTGTGCTCAATGGCTCCAGGTAACAATGGCAGACTGTAATGAACTGTGTACTTACTTCAGACTCTCATCAGACAGCGATCAACTCAACTGCTCAGGCATGTGTGAAGAATCTTGTAGTTATACACCAAAACAGTAGATGAAAAAATGATAATGTGGCAGAGTTAAGCAGCAGATGAAACACCAGTGTAGATAACATAAAATGGCTACAACTACTGGCAAGAAGGATGGAGGGGGCTGCAAGAACAGAGCAACATACAGAGAGACAAGTGGGACAAACTTATGCAGCAATACAGCAATGACATTAACGATAATGAACCATGAGACATGACACTCCCCGCCTGAAATCTTTAGATTACACTGTAATATACAGTATGTATGTGAATGAAATGTTCTAAATAAGTCTCTTAACCTAGAACAACAGAAAAAAAACATGAAATAATAACAGTATAGTCACACTGTGGAACATCAGATTAAGAAGAAGGTGATCTTGCAGGGCAAAAAGTTCCAAGGAATGAACCCATCTTCGGATTGGGGAAGCTGCAACATGCAAACACTTCCACCAACCCACATTGTGATCCAATGATAAATGTCTGAAGTACGTTGTGGCTTGAAGTTCCTTATGGTAGGCTCCCTCCTTCAGGTGATATTTTCCTTACAGTAAGTTTCTTGCTGTACACACCGAATCATGACTTCCCCTGCAACTTCCATATCTGTAACTGAAGGGTGATCCTTACAGATGTGCCAACCATGGCAGCCTGAAGATGTGTCCTTTGCAAAGGATCGAGCAATGTGAATAAGGGCTCTTTCACACCTGCGTTCTTTTCTTCCGGCATACAGTTCCGCCGTCGGGGCTCTATGCCGGAAGAATCCTGATCAGTTTTATCCTAATGCATTCTGAATGGAGAGAAATCCTTTCAGGGTGCATCAGGATGTCTTCAGTTCCGGAACGGAACGTTTTTTGGCCGGAGAAAATACTGCAGCATGCTGCGCTTTTTGCTCTGGCCAAAATTCCTGAAGACTTGCCACAAGGCCGGATCCGGAATAAATGCCCATGAAAGGCATTAATCCGGATCCGGCCTTAAGCTAAACGTCGTTTCGGCGCATTGCCGGATCCGACGTTTAGCTTTTTCTGAATGGTTACCATGGCTGCTGGGACGCTAAAGTCCTGGCAGCCATGGTAAAGTGTAGCGGGGAGCGGGGGAGCAGTATACTTACCGTCCGTGCGGCTCCCGGGGCGCTCCAGAGTGACGTCAGGGCGCCCCACGTGCATGGATGACGTGATCACATGGCACGTCATCCATGCGCATGGGGCGCTCTGACGTCATTCTGGAGCGCCCCGGGAGCCGCACGGACGGTAAGTATACCGCTCCCCCGCTCCCCACTACTACTATGGCAACCAGGACTTTAATAGCGTCCTGGCTGCCATAGTAACACTGAAAGCATTTTGAAGACGGATCCGTCTTCAAATGCTTTCAGTTCACTTGCATTTTCCCGGTTCCGGCGTGTAATTCCGGCAAATGGAGTACACGCCGGATCCGGACAACGCAAGTGTGAAAGGGCCCTTAGTTGAGCAATAGCTCATACAAGAGATGTCTATTTTGAGAAACGATCAAAGCGGTGTGTCTTGAGCCTCAATTTAGGACTCACTGTAGTATAGGGCGTTGCGTTTATAGCTCTGATTTCTTGGTCAGACTCAGGTTCCACCAATTCATAACTGTCATCAGCAGGTAATGAGCAAGGGCCCTAAAACAAGAAACTTGAGGGTGACAACCAAATATGATCAATGAGGCCTGAAATAGGAGCAGATCTTGTTCTTCGGTCAGCTGGATTGAGGTCAGTGGAGATATAATGCCACTGTCCAGGAGTGGAGAAGCTTCTGATGCGTTCAAATCTATTGCTAATGTATACAGAAAATTGTCTGGTTGTATATTTATCCAAAAATAACCTTACTATCAGTGTAGAACATAAATGAATCAGTAATAGCGTTCATTTCATCCTTTTTGACCTTAGCGAATTCTACTGCTAGGATGGCTGTGCAAAGTTGAAATCTTGGGACAGAAGAGTGTGCAGGTTTTTAGGTTAGTTTGGCATTTCCCAAGAGAAATCCACAATGTGGCTTGCTGTTCACTGCAGACACCCTCAGGTAGGCTACTGCAGCTATGGCCCCAATGGATGCATCCAAGAAGACATGTCCTTTCTGACAGCAGCTGTAAGGGAACTGGGAATATAGCAACGTGGTACTCGAAGTTGCTCCAACCCTTTCAAAGACTTCTTCCATGCCTCCCACTTTTGTTGTTTTTCAGAAGGTAGCCGTGTGTCCCAGTCTAGGTTCTCTGCAGTTAACTGTCTCAGCAACATCTTGCCATAAATGGTAATTGGTGCAATGAATCCAAGAGGATTGTAGATACTATTCACAGCACACAACATTCCCCGCTTAGTGAAAGGTTTGTCACAAAGCGACACTTGCTTGATGTCCCACATTAAACCTAGGCTGCATTGAATGGGAGGGGAATCAGAACCAAGATCAAGGTCTAAGTTGGTAGCATGATCAACCGAGGAAAATGCATTCAATACCTCTGGACTGTTGGAGATAATCTTGTGAAGTCTGAGGCTTGCTACAGACAGCATTTTCTGCTTTCTGGTGAGGAGATCAATTGCTTGTTCACCGCTAGGTAAGGATTTCAGTCTATCATCCACATAAAAGTTCTTATCAACAAACTGACGAGCATCAGATCCAAATTCCTATTCTCCTCCTTGGGATGTCCTTCTCAATCTATAGATTGCTACGGCAGGAGAGGGGCTGTTGCCAAACATATGTCACTTTATCCGGTAATCTATGACTTCACTGTTGACATCGTTGTCCTTGTGCCATAGGAGCTTGAGGTAGTCTGAGGTAGTTCCTGTTGTCTTCCGTGACAATAAAGCATTGGAACATTTGCTAGATGTCAGCCATTTCTGCAACAGGTTCTTGTCGGAAGCGGGTTAGCACTCCCATGAGATTGTTGTTGAGATTGAGCCCAGTAAGGAACTGGTTGTTGAGAGTGACACCTTCATACTAAGCGCTGGAATCAAACACCACTCTAAATTGTTTAGGTTTGTGAGGGTGATACATGCCAATGTATGGGAGGTACCAGCATTCTTCTCATTTTTCTAGTGGTGGTGCAGGTTCTGCATGATCTCTGTCAAATATGTTCTGCATAAAGTCTACAAAATGTTAATCCATTACTGATTTCCTTTTTAAGATGCGTTTAAAAAAAGAGAGTATAGCGACTGCTTGTTGTAGATGGTTTGGTATTGTTATTCTTGGAGAGCGGAAGGGTAATGATGCTACCCAGGTGTTGGAATCGACTTGGGAAAATTCCTTTTCCATAATCTTAAGAAATTCCTTACTCTCTCTTGCAGGTGCTAGTTTGTTGTCTTCACTTGTTAGATTAAAGACTGCCACTCCAAGGTTGTCGTCCCAGGACAAGGAAGAAGGAATGTTATCTTGAAGGTCATGTGGCCACCTATTGTCAGGGAACTTCTCTTTCACCCAGTAATGGTGGAGACATGGTTGAAAATAAGTGCAGCGACCATTTGGTAAGACGTGGGTTTTAAATGAGGAAATCTTAGTGGGCTTCTTCGTCTGGTCTATGCAAACATTACCTATGATCACCCAGCCTAGATCAAGATGTTAAGCAAATGGAACATTGTGAGGTTCATTGATTTGTTGGTGTACCTGTCACAGAGAATGTCTCTGCCAAGCAGAAGAAGGGTGTTTGCGTTCTTGTCAAGAGATGGTATTTCCTTGGCTTTAGACTTTAGATGAGTATATTGAAGAGCCACTTCTGGCATAAGAATCCCCCCTCTATTAGACAGTATCTGGTTACATTCACCAAACGTTAACAAGGGTATCCGGACATTGTTGTCAAGTGACGCTACCATTAGTCCACTGGCTCTCCTTCTAGAGACCTCTGTAATGCCACTACAATTACCCAATGTGTAAGGGTAAGCGTCTCCTTTAAGGTCAAACAAATCAAAGAGTTCGGATCTTGCAAGCAATCGGTTGCTTTGGTCATCCAAGATGGTATACACCTTTAAGACTCTATCTGCTTGATCCGTGGGGTATACGTTGACTAGACATACCTTTTGCACAAGACTTGTCAGAGACCTTCACCGCAATCTTCTGTAAATGAGGAAGATATAGCAATAGAATTCGGTCATTCTTGGACTCTGCAATGTTCCTTATGAACTCGTAGAAGTTGGAAAATGGAGGGATGGAAATGTGATACTCCGTTTTGTATCTTGACCTGAGGCTAGTCCACCTTTCTTGTATATTGTATGATAGTTTGGCAACTATTGGGTTTACTCCACGAGCAGTGTCCAGGTAACTGAGGCCAGGTAGGTTAGCATTTGCTTTTGCCAGCTGGAATTCTAGGAGTAGATCACTGAGCTCCTGGAATTTCTCATTCTCTTTGCCAGATATTTTTGGGAAACTTTGAAGCTGTTTAAGCAGAGTGTTTTCTATGGCTTCTGGACTGCCACAGCTCCGTTCTAGTCTCTCGCATCGATTTGACCTGTCGCAGGATTATTAATGTGGACAGATCTGAGTTTCTTAAACCGTTCTATAGATTGTAGGCCGAACCATCTAACTAGCAGGTCAAATTCTTCAGCAGCTGTAATGCCAAGATCATCAATTGCAGTCCTGAAAGCACATTTCCAGCCTATGTAATTTTCGGACTGATCATCCAACCTGTTTTGGTAAGGTCACCGCGGACCACACACCTTGCAAACTCCGACATGTCTGACTTCTCTTACTTCAGACAGGAAATTGTGGGTTGAGTAGTGCTGATCATATTGTTTGTGGTGGTCTGATTAACAGACATAGGAACATATAGGGCTGTTCGAAAGCTGGTTTAGAGCCCTTGGGTCTAGTTACGCTTGAAGCTGGACAGTTATGGCAGCCAGGGGTTTGAGAACCTGCTGGTATATTGGTTTGGACCTAGGTGCCTATGTATTGAGGTTGCAGAGGTGTAGGGTCTTGGTGCACTTTAATGTGTGAAGGAGGTACACACTATATCACGCAGGCAGTCCGCAGTACTGCGCCTGCGTGAGATTTCACATAGCAGAGGGGGGGCGGCGGCAAACAGTTTGGGTGTGGGCAGTTACTTATGCTGTGTCACCCGCAGATCCCCACAAGTGTCACCCACAGATCCCCACAAGTGTCACCCACAGATCCCCACAAATGTCATCCACAGATCCCCACAGGTGTCATCCACAGATCCCCACAAGTGTCACATCCACAGATCCCCACAAGTGTCATCCACAGATCCCCACAAGTGTCATCCACAGATCCCCACAGGTGTCATCCACAGATCCCCACAAGTGTCACATCCACAGATCCCCACAAGTGTCATCCACAGATCCCCACAAGTGTCATCCACAGATCCCCACAGGTGTCATCCACAGATCCCCACAAGTGTCACATCCACAGATCCCCACAAGTGTCATCCACAGATCCCCACAAGTGTCATCCACAGATCCCCACAAGTGTCACATCCACAGATCCCCACAAGTGTCACATCCACAGATCCCCTCCCCGCCCAGCGCTGCCTCGTAGCTAATTTATTCACTTCACTTGCCGCTGAGGTAAATGCAGAGAAGCACCGTAATCTCACACAGGCGCACTGGATACAGTAGTCTGCGCCCGTGCTGAATACTGGCAGAGGCATCGTCGAGCGAGGTGTGCTGGAAGACGGCGCATGCGCACTTCGATCGACGGTGCCTCTGCCAGTAGTCCGCATGGCCCGGGCGCATACTACTGTATACAGTGCGCCTGTGCGAGATTACGGCGCTTCTCTGCATTTACCTCAGCGGCAAGTGAAGTGAATAAATTAGCTAGGAGGGCGTGACTACAGATGAGCTGCACTGGTCTAATGCACTGTAAATTTGAAGATAATGCACTGGGGACAAGGGGAATGCCTTGTGGATACAATGCACTGTGATATACTGCACTGGGGCAAATGTATCACACTGAGATATTATTACTATTGAATGATACACAGTGGAGTCCCCTTATTCTGACCATTTTCTACTTTCGGCGTCGGCAGTGTATACAGCTCATGAAAGAAGTCACGTGTGCAGAGCTGGCTCGTTGGGTATATAAGGCGTGCTGAGCTGGCTCGTTGGGTATATAAGGTGTGCTGAGCTGGCTTGGTGGGTATATAAGGTGTGCTGAGCTGGCTCGTTGGGTATATAAGGTGTGCTGAGCTGGCTCGTTGGGTATATAAGGTGTGCTGAGCTGGCTTGGTGGGTATATAAGGTGTGCTGAGCTGGCTCGGTGGGTATTTAAGGTGTGTGATAGTCTGTCTGCACACATGTCCCTCATTGGTGGCATGGGTAAAAGGGGTGATTTATCAGAGTTGCAAAAAGGGATGATTATTGGCCTTTGGGCCAAGGGTGGCGGTATTTCTGAACCTGCACAGTCTGTATACTGTTCTCGTGCTGCTGTGGTGAAAGTGTATAGTGAATGGACAAATGGCACCATTGCACAGAAATTATGTGGAATCTGAGGAGTACCATGTGTCATTGATGTGAGAGGTGAACGTCGGCTATGAAGGTGCACGCTACAGGGGAGCAGCTCACCACCAAAATGAACCATGGGGACGACCAGACGTGTGTCTAACGCAACACTTCAGCAAACTGTGTATGGGGCTCCGGAGCAGACGGATGGTGACTGCACCTCTGCTAACAAAATTGCATCGGCACAAAAGGCTTCCATTTTCGTGGCAGTATCAGAAGTAGACCTCAGCTGATTGGCAAAGGGTTGTCTTCTCTAATGAGTCACATTTTCTGCTTCATCAAACAGATGGACGTTGGTGTGTCAGGAGACAAACATCAGAGAAGAAACACCCTGCAGCCATAGCTGGAAGAACACAAGCTGGTGGTGGCAGCATTATGGTTTGGGGGAGGTTTCGGTGGCATTCTCTTGGCCACTCATCCATGTGGACGGCACTCTCAACCGATTTGTGTATGAATCCATGCTTGCAGATCACGTACACCCATACAAGCTGATTGTCTCCCCTGGGGCTGATGAGATCTTCCAGCAAGACAATGCGGCATGTCACACAGCTAGATATGTCTGACATTGGTTGGAAGAGCATGACCAAGAATTCTAAGTACTACCCTGGCCCTTTGATTCCTCAAACCAATTGAGCATCTGTGGGACCACCTCAATCGTCATGTTCGCTTTATGGTGCCCCCTCCAGTAGCTGTGGGATACACTGCAGTCAGCATGGCTCCAGATACCTGTGACAGCCTACTAGGACCTGATTGAGTCTAGGACCTTATTGAGTCACTTGCAGCCCGTTTAGCTGCTGCCCATGCTCTACACCCCGGTTACTCAGTTGGTGGTTATAATAATGTGATTCGACTGTGTATTTGAGGATGCAAAATGAGCTTTAGGAACATGCCACTTGATATGAATATGGTCCTTAATTAAGCCACAGGAATAGCACATGGCAGAGAGAAGATAAAGAGCAGTGCTGTGCAGACCTCATGGTCAGAAGCAGACAGGAGATGAAAGGGTAAGCTGCTGTGGCTGGAAACAAAGCCAGGATTAATCCTGCATGTAGCTATCTATCAAGTGGAGGTGATTAGTAGTTACTATAAATCTGGATCATCTCAGGGCATTGACAAGGCCACAGCCACAGAGCAGCTGAGCATCACCGACGAGTTGATGCTGGAGCTGAGGCACAGAAAGAAATTGCCTAGTCTGTGCATCAAGGAAGTGGCCAACATCAGTATAAGGCACACGTCCGTGGTATCCCAGCCTGGCATCCTGCTGAGAGCAGGAGCGCATGGCGTCATTGGTTGCTATGACGCGGTGTGCTTCATGCCACCGCTGCACTACAGTAATACACTCGTATGATCTATACGAGTGTATTACTGTATCGCAGCGGCGGCATGAAGCGCACCGCGTCATAGCAACCAATGACGCGGTGCGCTCCTGCTCTCAGCAGGATGCCAGGCCGGGATACCATGGATCGCTCGCGGCCGTGTGCATTCGGCCTAATAGTCCGGCCCGTGAACAAGACTAACCAGTCTGCCACCTGTAAGAAAACCTGTCTGAGAGACTGCATGCCATACTATGTGTTGTGAGGAAGAGCATACCACAACTGAGAAGTGCGTGTGCAGTGGTTGTGATGATTGACATACCACAACTTTGGTCACAGGGCAGTGAGCAATAATAATTCCGAAAAATGTTGTCTACCTTTGGGGTCTTTTTTACTTCTAACAGAGTTCCCGGGTAGTCACCAGCTGCCCGCCTCAGCAATTGCCAGGCAACAGTTTAAAGTTACCTGGATACCGTCTAATAGAATTATGTACTGGACCAAGTCAAGGCTGCCATATTGTGTACACATTTCTCCAGTGGGGGGGCAGTGCACAGATTGTACACAAGTTAAATTACAATGCCTGAGCCTTTTGTTCTGACAGGAGATAAGCCACTATGAGTGGTGCATGTTCCATGGGGGCAGATCAAGAGATTCTATGGGGTCTGGCGGTGGAGGTGGAGGCTTTCTTTTATTCCTAACACGAAAACACTGCATTTTTATACAGCTGACACTAGAGGGAGCAATCAATGGTAACTGTATGAATTCCTACTCACTGAGCTCCCCCTAGTGGTGGCTTCAGGCAGACAGTTCTACTATACACTGTATTGGTCAGACACAGATCTGTATGGGGAGATTTATCCATGTATTTATATCGGTTGTGTGGTGCAAAGACTTTGAGAAATATGGTGTTCAGAATGAGAGCCATATGTATGAAGCACCCAGTCCACATTTTCGAACATGAAAAAAAGTACAGTGTTTTGCTCTATAAGACGCACCTAGGTTTTAGAGGAGAAAAATAATATTTTTAATCAGACCTCCAATCTTCATCAGACCTCATATTAAACCCCTAATCTTCATCAGACCCCATATCAGAACCACAATCTTCATCAGACTTCCTATCAGACCCCCAGTCTTCATCAGACCTCAGATTGTACCCCCCAGTCTTCATCAGACCTCAAATCAGACCCCAATCTTCATCAGATGTCAGATCAGACCTTAACGTTCATCAAACCCCCAACCCTCACTAAACCTCAGATTGAACCCCCATCTTCATCAGACCCCCAAATCAGACCCCAATCTTCAACAGACCTAAGATCAGATCCCTTGTCTTCATCAGACCCCTAATCCTTATCAGATCTCAGATCAGATTCCCAATCTTCGTCAGACTTCATATCAGACCCCCAAATCACACCCTTAATCTTCATCAGAGCTCAGAAAACCTCAGTCTCCACCAGACCCCCATTCTTCATCAGACCTCAGATGAGACCCCACTCTTCTTTAGACCTCCAACCCTCATAAGACCGCAGATCAGACCCCCAATCTTTATCAGACCTCAGATCAGACCCAAATCCTCATCACTATTCACTTGTCACTGGTCCTATTGTGTATTAATGAGTGCTTCCACGGTATACACTTCATAAGATGCACTGAAATCTGAGCTATTGCTCTTTGCATTTCATGTTGCTTGGGAGTGTTTCACACATACTGGGAACTTGGGTGGGGTAAGAGGGCCTAATTAGTTTTATTATGGGGCTCTATAAGATCTGTGTACACCCTTGGCCACCTTCAGAAGTAATTGGGGCAGCTTTCTCATCTCTTGGTCATTGAAAAACATGCATGCTCAGCTAAACTGAGTATGTATGTGTATAGGGGAGTCAGAGGGAACAGCTGTCAGCTTAGCGAGTGATGGAGTATGGGCACCTCAAGGGCTGACATCGACCTGTCTGGTGCCCAGTCTGCCTCTGTAGTACATGTACTCTTACATGTAGCCATTGACCTATGAACAATGTTTGTCCAACAACCAAACTACACTGCCAGTGAGATTGCATTATATTTTATTGTATGTTTATGTCATTATTATTATGTACAATTAGGGATAGGGATGAAGCTATTAATAATGGTTATCAGAAGTGAGTCATTGGGCAGTTTCCAACCTGATAAGTCTTATATCTAATCTGTTACCTCGAAGGTTTGTCCAACCCTACAATGGCTATCGACGTAGGAGCTTATCAGCAAAAGCCAGGTTCTCTTGCATTTATGAGATTAGGCACTTCATACGTTGATTAATAGACACACTCCTGGCAAGATTAAGAGATTATGGGATGCACCATATTCTCTATCTGTATTTCCAAAGAGCCACTTTTATATATATATATATATATTTAGATATTAAGAGAAAATACCCTTTTATAAAAACTGAAATTACTTCCATGGATCATCTTTGCCATCACCCAATCTGCCCACCATTCAGATGCAACCCCAGACATTATTAGTTGTGATCAGGGGACTAGGGTTCCAAGGTTGATGTGCAGCATACCAGGGCAACAGGGGCAACACATGAGTTACGGTGGGCCTATGGGGGTAGTAGTTCATTTACTCACGGTTAGCAGAGCCTCCCTGGGCCGGCAGTGCAGTGGAGGGAAGGACAGCACTAGATCCTCCGGGGCACTCTCTATTGCAGGGAACACCAGCCACATGGAAGTTGAGGTGCCCTTGATGGTATAGGTGTTTAAGGTGCTTTGGTGGCTGGGCCCCTGCTTTCATGATGCCAGCACCGTAAGGTGCAAATTTTGAGAGTAGTAGCAAGGATGAGGAGTCAGTTGTTGTAAAACAGTTGAACATTTACTGAATCAATGGTCTCAGGACAGTTTTTACAAATTTGCACAAAGTCCAGTTTCTAGCACTCAGGTACTGAATATAATAATTTCCTATTTATCTGGAGCAATACAATAAGGGTGTTCTCCCTCATGATTATTTGATGCAGGATGCTCTCCTGAAATATTCAGGGTCACTATGTCCCAGAAGGCGTTTAGTGGAAGAGGATAATTCTGCGCACTAATTATCCAGTTGTGTCCAGGTACCTTTAAGTTCCTCCTGGTCACTTGTGCTTGTGAAGTCCCTTGGTTAGACTATATGCAGTATGCCACCCTGCAGGGTATTGCGATTGTGAGGTCACTGTTTATGGGCAAGCCAGGGTTACTCACAGTTCTGTAGGAAAACCCTGGGCAGGTGTACAGCAGTGAAGGAGAGGATGGCACAGGGGTCCTCTGGGGCACACTCTGTATATAGGGACCAGGCCTGATGGTGGATGAGATGCCCTGGATGTTGCAGGTGTTTAATGTGCCTAGGGCAAGGTCCCTTTAAGGTTCGTGACGCCAGTGCCTGTAACGGTGGCACACCGGTTTTCTAGCAGTAATAAGTGAGGAACACAGGTTGCGGTGAATCAAACTTCTCTTTACTAGTAACAAAAGTTAAACTTTGTACAGTCGGATGTTAATACCGTCCCTCAAATCAAGTTCCCTTCACAAGCAGGCTTACATCAACAATGGCAGGTATATTCCTTGTAAGATACTCGGAGGGTAATAATCACACACACTCAGATCAGGTTGTACCTTCTCCTCAGATATAGAGTACACTGTTCCTAGAACTCCTGTCTGGTTTCTATCCCAAGGCCCGGACGCCCAGATGCTGGCTTTTATTCTTGGCAAATAATCTTCCTCCCGTATTTATCCTTGCTCTATATTTATGACTCTTCTGCCCTTCAGCTTACTTGAGTTTAGCTGGAACTCTGGCTCTGCTTGGCTTGTGGGAACTGCAGGTTTCTCCCAGGAGGCACATCTCTTCCACTGGGGTGACTCTTCTGAGCTAACATAGACTCAGGGAAAACTTCAGGCAGGCTGTACTTCTTCACTAGCCTCCTGGTGGCAACTAAAAGCCTGGGCTGTCTAGCTGCAGGTCAGGAGGAGGCCCTCAGCATATCTCTGGCTGGTGCCTTCTCACTTCTGTCTCCACAGACTCCTGACTACAGACTAACTCCTCCCTGTCTGGGCCTTAACATTTATACTAGGGGCTCCCTATCTCCCTCTAGTGTCTAGGATGCTACACTACACCCCAATAGGCCTGCTATACATGTCACAGGGGGACAATACACATAGAAAATACATTAAAATGGACGGTTAAATATACTGCCACTGTCCCTTAGGAGTAGGAGGACAACGTGGCCCAATTGACCCTTGTGTAGTGCCCACCTTTACCTAGTGGGACACTACATATATTCAGACAGAGACTTACTGTCTTGTGCTGGGCTGCAGTAAACACTTGGTTTGTCCTCTCCAGGTTTGGTTAGGGCCCAGAGGAAAGAAAGGCAGCTACATTGTGGATCTTGCCTGTTCTCCTCCTCCATTAAATTCCTTCTCCTCTCTATCAAACTAACTACTTCCTCTACCTATCACTTCCTGTAGCAAACCCCTGGCTATATATTATGTGGTGCCAGCAGCACCTAGGGGAAAATAGATGTAATGACAATGCCAGCCTTATATTAGAAAATACAATACAGTAAATACAAATAATTATACAGAAATTTAAGGGGACACATAATGTGTACACACATAAGTGGGACGCTGCATACACACTGCTTAAAGATAAGTCGTCCTCGACGTTTCACTTGCTGGACGCTGTGGATCTCTACGCCATCACCTGTAAGATATAAAACAAATATGCATATTTTTAATGCAGAGTACTATTATGGCACTTCGATAACCTCCTGTGAAAAAAGGGTTATGCATAACAATACACCTTAGGCATTATCACATATACATTTTCTTGGTTTATGCTCTCATGGCAAAAAAGGATAATTGGGCCTTGTAATCTTTGGTGCTTGACAGGGACAAAAAGGGCAGTGATCTCACATAGGTGCAATACAGTCCAGGGCATAGTCCTGAGACAAAGTCTATCCCTGATTTGGGGTATAAATAATTTGTAATCCAGGTTTAAAGCCTAGGTCAGGGGCGTAACTAGAAGTGACTGGGCCCCACAGCAAATTTTTGTAAGGGCCCCCACTAGCGCGCTTCGCACCTCCCTTCTCCTGTGTAAACCCCACTCCTTTGGCACAGACAAGGGCCAGGGGCACAGGCCAGGGCCAGGGGGGGGGGGGGGGGCGCAGATAAGGGCCAGGGGCTGCACTGAAAGGGAGGTGCACACAGGGGCCAGGGGCGCAGACAAAGGCAGGGGGGCACAGATAAGGGCCAGGGGTACAGAAAGTGGCCAGGGAGGCGCAGACAGTGGCTAGAAATGTATGGGCCACAGAGCAAATTTATGAATGCCCAGAGCAACTTCCCCACAACCCCTCTCTCCTCCCTCAGCAGCGGCTTGTAAGACGCCTACACTCACCACACAACGTTGGACGTCCCACTCACTTAGTAGGTATGCCTCTTAGTGCCCCCAAACAGTAGTTATGCTCCATTATTTCCCCATTACAGTAGTTATGCTCCATTATTTCCCCTTCACACTAGTTATGCCCCTTTATTGCCCCACAGAGTAGACATTTTCCATTAGTACCTCACAAAGTAGTTACATCCCATAATTAGTGTCCTACAGAGTAGTTATGCGGCATGCCTCTGTGCCCCCTCACAATAGTTATTACCCTTTTTTCCAATTGGTAATCATGCCCCTTTGTGCCCATTCACAGTATAATGTCCCTTTAGTGCACCCAGACAGTAGTTATGCCTCCTTAGTGCAACCAAACAGTAGTTATGACCCCTTAGTATTAGAGAAGCCCCTGTGAGTTAAAGGATCTCCTGAAACGGATCTCACAAACGGAATACAAAACGCAGGTGTGAAAGTAGCCTAAGGTGAGTTGGTTCATACTTGTTCTCTGGTCGGTTATTGTGAGCCAAAAGCAGCAGTGTGGCCGACTCAGAGATGATAGTTTTGGCTCACAATCCCTCAGCATAACTCATACATGTAACATAGCTATTGCTGCAGCCTGCAGTCATTGGATATAATGGCCTGTAGAGCTGCTCATCCTAATCTTCCCAGTTCATAGCTAGAAACTGAATTACAGAACTACCATGAATTATTATCTGAAGTGTCATTTAAGATGGGCTGTCACTAGGCAAGCCACTGTCCTGTTGAGTTACTATAGATCTGCAAAATGGACATGCGATAATTAAAATGTCCTCTGACTGCACCCAGTTCCACAATGGGGTGCAACCCAATGAGTTAATAGCATGATAATTATATACCTTCCCAGCAGGACAGGAGGATGTAGTGCAATCTACTGAAATTCATTTCTGGTAGGCCGATGACCTGTAGGCTTGAAAGAAGCTATAGGAGGAGTGTAAGAAATATGCAATCCAGTACTACTTCCATACCTGCCGACTCCTATCCTAGCTACCACACTCTGCGCTGGGCTGGGCGCTGGACCGCTGGACCTGATGTGCTGCTGCTCTGCCTCTTCTCTACTGCTGCCGCCTGCCTGCAGCTCCTGTCCTCCTGGCTGTTTTGTCCCGCCTCCTGTCACCTACTGCTGCCGCCTGCCTGCAGCTCCTGTCCTCCTGGCTGTTTTGTCCCGCCTCCTGTCACCTACTGCTGCCGCCTGCCTGCAGCTCCTGTCCTCCTAGCTGTTTTGTCCCGCCTCCTGTCACCTACTGCTGCCGCCTGCCTGCAGCTCCTGTCCTCCTGGCTGTTTTGTCCCGCCTCCTGTCACCTACTGCTGCCGCCTGCCTGCAGCTCCTGTCCTCCTGGCTGTTTTGTCCCGCCTCCTGTCACCTACTGCTGCCGCCTGCTGCTCCCTGCTCTGAATCATCAGTATGTGGGCAGGCTTAATACAGCCTGCGCGCTGCGCGCTGTACTCAGACTTCAGGAGACAGTAAGAATAGATAGATCACATTAGCGAAGAGAATGGACTGCTGTGAAGGGGCCCTGAACAACTTAAGACAAGTTGAATTCATCATGATTAACTATTTAACTTGAAAATAAACTGTCACACACGCTGCCGGGCGCCGGGCCCCGAAGCAGCCCGGGCCCCGAAGCAGCCACTTCCTCTGCTTCCCCGGTAGTTACGCCACTGGCCTAGGTTAAGGTGTAAAACGTTTTTTAAGGCACAGAAAAGTCTTTCCGGGGACATTTCTTTGATCGTTGCATAAAACTTTTTGGTTTAAAGTCCCAGACAACCTGAGAAGGGGGTAAAAAGGGGATAAAAGGGCGCAGACAAAGGCACAACATGGGATTTTCAGCATTAGTGTTCACTGGAGTCCTATTTTTGACAAAGAGTGGGGCTCAAAAACAAAAAGAGAAGTCCTCTCTAAACTGTGGCTCCTGCTCCACATAAAGAAGTTAGCCAACCGGCCTAGTTAGGTGTAAGGGTCTGGCGAAGAAGGGACATCTGTGTCCAGTGGAGATCCAGATTCCCACTCAGCAGGGGAAGAGCATTCTGGCAAAACCTCCAAGGAAAAGTGCTTCTTCTTGACAGTTGTAGATCCTGGCTCCGAGGGTATATTGAAGATAGAAAGTTCTTCTTTAATGTCACTGGGCTCCAGCCCAACAACGGGTTTTTCAGGGACAACTTAAGCTGTAGGTCTCTTTACAGTGTTAGGAATACTTCCTGCAGGCAGTTGTTCACTTGGTTTGAGTTCAGGAGAGGGCACAGAAGTCTCATGATAATATTGAACAGAAAGCTGCTGCAGAAGTTGTGCGCACTCCCTCGCGGGGTCTCTTACAGGCGATGACTCTGGAGTGGCATGAGAACGTGGAGGCTTGTGCTTAGGGCAGATGTCGGTATCCCGGGTGGAAATAGCAGGCTGCCACAGGATATTGGTTCCTTCAAACCCAGTTGCGTACCGACTGTACATAGCAGTCGGCCGAACGGGGGTGGTAGGTAGCTCTGGCTCCTCATCCTCCTCGGATTCAGGGTCCTCCCAGAATTCAGCTTGAAGCCTTGGTCGTGTTACTGCAGTAGCGTATGGACTGCGGGTGCCCTCTGCTGGGGTGAACACCACCACTTCATTACAATATAGGCTGTGGAGCCAGTTAGGGAGTTCCTTTCTCTTCACAGACCTGCGGTTCACATAATAGTCTCAGTCAGTTTCTAGATCTCTAATAAAACCAAAGCCTCGTTGCTTACAAAACGAGAGAACCCAGCCTAGTCTCCGTACCGGGACTGGGAGATGTTCCAAAGGTGCCTCTATAAGCTTGCAGGTGAGACCCTCATAGTTTTTTTTGCAGGCATGGGTTCTAGGAAGGCGTTCAGTTTTGATCTCGGCCGATAGTTTAGCCCAAAGCTCCATGTGCGAGGCTGCTGCTAAATGTCCACCACAAGCGGCAGTGATAGGAGTAGAGGCGGGTGATTCTTGACCCTGACCTGACCTTTCGGCAACAGAGGGGGTATAATCAGCTGGTGTAACTGCAACTGGCTGACCTGTGGTGTAAGTGGATGGCCTAGGTGGAGGTTCCACTCCCCGCTCCTTCCAGTAACACTCCCACACCTCCTGGATGCGGGCCTGCAGCTCCTTCTCATCATGGGCCGGAGTCGAAGTAGGCTGAACGACCACGAGGGGTGCAGGCTCTGCCCACACATGCCGGCAGTCTTACTGCTCTACCATTGAGAGTGCCACCGGCCTGAGGGAGGGGAGGAGTGTGGGGAGCTGAGCGGTGAGTGACAGGACCCAGCTCCCTGCGCTCCAGCAATGAGCTCTTCCATCTGTATTGATGGAAGCGCTCATTGCTTCTGGCACCCCCCTGAGAGCCGGCACCCGGGGAGGACCGCCCCCCCCCCCTTTAGTACGCCACTGAGTAAAACTAAAAGTTATTGAGACCTCTGGCTGCAGGAGTGAGCAGGCCTCCTAGTGCCTCCGGGCCCTCGGTTCATGCCGAGTGCCCGAATGGTCAGTCTGCCCCTGTCCCAGAAGGCGTTTAGTGGAAGAGGATAATTCTGCGCACTAATTAACCAGTTGTGTCCAGGTACCTTTAAGTTCCTCCTGGTCACTTGTACTTGTGAATTCCCTTGGCTAGACTCAGCTCTAATCTTCACTAGACTTGCTCTATATTCAGACGGAGACTTACTGTCTTGTGCTGGGCTGCAGTAAACACTTGGTTTGTCTTCTCCAGGCTTGATCAGGGCCCGGAGGAAAAAAAGGCAGCTACATTGTGGAACTTGCCTGTTCTCCTCCTCCATTAAATTACTTCTCCTCTCTCTCCAACTAACTACTTCCTCTACCACTCACTTCCTGTAGCAAACCCCTGGCTATATATTATTTGGCGCCAGCAGCACCTAGGGGTGAATAGATGTAATGACAATGCCAGCCTTATATTAGAAAATACAATACAGTAAATACAAATAATTATACAGAAATTTAAGGGGACCGCTTGTAAACACATAAGTGGGACGCTACATATACCACTAAGTCGTCCTCGACGTTTGACTTGATGGACGCTGTGGATCTCTACGCCATCACCTGTAAGATATAAAACATATGCCGCAAACACAAATATGCCTATTTTTTATGCAGAGTACTATTATGGCACTTCGATAACCTCCTGTGAATAAAGGGTTATGCATAACAATACACCTTAGGCATTATCACATATAAATTTTTCTTGGTTTCTGCTCTCATGGCAAAAAAGCATAATTGGACGTTGTAATCTTCGGTGCTTGACAGGGACAAAAAAGGTGGTGATCTCACATAGGTGCAATACAGTCCATGGCATAGTCCTGAGACAAAGTCTATCCCTGATTTGGGGTATAAATAATTTGTAATCCAATAGGTTAAAGGGGTTGTCCAGGTTCAGAGCTGAACCCGGACATACCCTTATTTTCATCCCGGCAGCCCCCCTGAGCCTAGCATCGGAGCATCTCATGCTCCGATGCGCTCCAGTGCCCTGCGCTAGATCGCGCAGGGCACGGGCTCTTGTGTTTTCAATAACACACTGCCGGGCGGTAACTTCCGCCCGGCAGTGTGTTCGGTGACGTCACCGGCTCTGAGGGGCGGGCTTTAGCTCTGCCCTAGCCGTTTTACTAGCTAGGGCAGAGCCAAATCCCGCCTATCAGTGCCGGTGACGTCACCGGGGTTCCTGTCAGCCCCATGGAGAGCCCGGTACGTCACCGGAACTCAGAAAAATGCCTTTGCCCTGTGCAATTTAGCACAGGGCAAAGGAGAGCATCGGAGCATGAACTGCTCCGATGCTCATGTGAGGGGGGCTGCCGGGGTGAAAATGGAGGGTTGTCCAGGTTCAGCTCTGAACCTGGACAACCCCTTTAAGGTGTAAAAGGTTTTTAAGGCACAGAAAAGTATTTCTGGGTACATTTCTTTGAACGTTGCATAAAACTTTTTGGTTTAAAGTCCCAGACAACCTGAGAAGGGGGTAAAAAGGGGATAAAAGGTCACAGACAAAGGCACCACTTGGGATTTTCAGCATTAGTGTTCACTGGAGTGCATGGTGGAGTCCTATTTTTGACAAAGAGAGGGGCTCAAAAACAAAAAGAACAAGTCCTCTCTAAACTGTGGCTCCTGCTCCACATAAGGAAGTTGACCAACCGGCCTATTTAGGTGTAAGGGTCTGGCGAAGAAGGGACATCTGTGTTCAGTGGAGATCCAGATTCCCACTCATCAGGGGAAGAGCATTCTGGCAAAACCTCCAAGATCCTGGCCCCGAGGTTATATTGAAGATAAAAAGTTATTCTTTAATGTCACTGGGCTCCAGCCCAACAACGGGTTTTTCAGGGACAACTAAAGCTGTAGGTCTCTTTACAGTGTTAAGAATACTTCCTGCAGGCAGTTGTTCACTTGGTTTGAGTTCAGGAGAGGGCACAGAAGTCTCCTGATAATGTTGAACAGAAAGCTGCTGCAGACGTTGTGCACATTCCCTGGCGGGGTCTCTTATAGCCGCTGACTCTGGCGTGGCATGAGAACGTGGGGGCTTGTGTTTAGGGCGGCTGTCAGGATCCTGGGTGGCAATAGCAGGCTGCCACAGGATATTGGTTCCTGCAAACCCAGTTGCGTACCGGTTCTGGATATTGGGCGGCACGTACTTAGCAGTTGGCCGCACGGGGGTCGAAGGTAACTCTGGCTCCTCATCCTCCTCGAACTCAGGGTCCTCCCAGGATTCAGCTTGCAGACTTGGTCGTGTTACTGCAGTAGCATATGGACTGCGGGTGCCCTCTGCTGGGGTGAACACCACCACTTCATTACAATATAGGCTGTGGAGCCAGCTAGGGAGTTCCTTTCTCTTCACAGACCTGCGGTTCACATAATAGTATTGGTCAGTTTCTAGATCTCTATTAAAGCTGAAGCCTCATTGCTTAAAAAATGAGAGAACCCAGCCTAGTCTCTGTACCGGGACTGGGAGATGTTCCAAAGGTGCCTCCATAAGCTTGCGGGTGAGACCCTGATTGTATTTTTTGCAGGCGCACATTTACAGGAAGCCGTGCAGTTTTGATCTCGGCCGATAGTTTGGCCCAAAGTTCCGCGTGCGAGGCTGCTGGTAAATGTCCACCACAAGCGGCAGCGATAGGATTCAAGGGGGGCGATTCTTGACCCTGACCGGACCTTTCGGCAACAGAGGGGGTATATTCAGCTGGTGTAGCTGCAACTGGCTGACTTGTGGTCTAGGTGGACGGCCTAGGTGGAGGTTCCACTCCCCGCTCCTTCCAGTAACACTCTCACACCTCCTGAATGCGGGCCTGCAGCTCCTTCTCATCATGGGACGCAGTTGAAGTAGGCTGAACGACCACCAATGTAAGGGGCATCTCCACTTTTTGGAGTGCTGCCTCCGGTGTAAGATGCGCACTTCTCTCCGATACTTGCGCAGCATTGCTGTCCACCATAGCTGTCTCTTGCTCTTTCTCAGCGTACTCTCTCGTCTTCTCTCTGCTTGCGACTTTAATGTGCTTACGCACGTTATGCTTTGATCTCTATGTCCCGCCCCCCAGGTCCGTTTGCATACAGGAGGGGGGGCGGCGTCGGCCTCTGGATTCTAATAGCAATGTAAATTTGTTATTTTTGCATAAGGGGCTGAATCAATGGTCTCAGCACAGTTGTTACAGTTCATATATATATGAATTAAAGGTAATAATCCAGGTGTTACTTTAGCTGGAATTCCTTAATACAGGTCTGGCAATTGTCAGTTGAGGAGTTCTATAATGCTGTTACTTTATAGGAAAAGATTGTTTAAATTAAAGTCCACTTTCTATCACTTAAGTACTGAATATAACAATTTCCTATTTATCTTGAGCAATCCAATAAGGGCGTTCTCCCTCATGACAGGCAAACTCTCTGTTACATTATTTGATGCAGGATGCTCTCCTGAAATATTCAGGTCCACTATGTCCCAGAAGGCGTTTAGTGGAAGAGGATAATTCTGCGCACTAATTATCCAGTTGTGTCGAGGTACCTTTAAGTTCCTCCTGGTCACTTGTGCTAGTGAAGTCCCTTGGCTAGACTCAGCTCTAGTCTTCACTAGACTTGCTCTATATTCAGACGGAGACTTACTGTCTTGTGCTGGGCTGCAGTAAACACTTGGTTTGTCCTCTCCAGGCTTGATTAGGGCCCAGAGGAAAGAAAGGCAGCTACATTGTGGAACTTGCTTGTTCTCCTCCATTAAATTACTTCTCCTCTCTCTCCAACTAACTACTTCCTCTACCACTCACTTCCTGTATAAAACCCCGGGCTATATATTATGTGGCGCCAGCATCACCTAGGGGCGAATAGATGTAATGACAATGCCAGCCTTATATTAGGAAATACAATACAGTAAATACAAATAATTATACAGAAATTTAAGAGGACCACTTGTACACACATAAGTGGGACACTGCATATGTACTGTATAATTCCCATATAATACTGTCATATAATGTACAAGTAACCATACCATAAAGTGCGATACCCCAATTATAGTTCCATTGTCTAAATAACAGTTGCCACAGTAATGTGCAGCACAAAATGTCTACATAAATATCACTGTATAGTGCTCGAAAAATACTAACCTACAAAGCAGATTTTAAAATTTGTGGTAGTCCAGGGCCTTACAATATTCATAGAGGTTTTTAGCAGTTAACTTTCCTGGTTTTCTATGGCAAATATACTTGGTGGTCTAGGATGTATTACTACATGTTAATACCTTTAATGTTCTATGATGTATCAGGGGATATTATCACTGGTGGTCTAAGTGGGTGAAGGGCTTATTCTCCCTGGTGGTTTAGGGCTAGTGATGAGCGGGAGGTGCCATATTCGATTTCGCGATATTTCGCGAATATTCGATTGAATATTCGTGTTATATTCGTCGAAATCAAATATTCGTAATTACTCCAATTATCGCGAATAATATGCGATTTAATTAATCGCGTATTGCGATTTTTTCTTAGGCAACGTTCCTATGACTAATTGACTATGGCTAGGCTATATGTGTATTTTACGAATATTCTTAATATTGCTCTAACTTCGTCTTTTAGAATATTCGTAATATTCTAAAAGACGAAGTTAGAGCAATATTACGAATTTTCATAAAATACACATATAGATTGTAATTTAGCTAATATAGTGCTATAATCCTTTTTTTTCCTCAATTTTTTTTTGCCTCTTATGAACTTAAGTTTTGTAAAATATGTACACTATTAAAAAAATTACTATAGCAGTATATTAGCTAAATTACAATCTATATGTGTATTTTACGAATATTCTTAATATTGCTCTAACTTCGTCTTTTAGAATATTCGTTATATTGCTCTAACTTCATCTTTTAGAATATTACGAATATTCTAAAAGACGAAGTTAGAGCATTAAGAATATACGTAAAAAGTTGAAATGGCAATTCGATTATTATAACTTGAATTAATCGAATTGCGATTTCAACTTAGCACTGCTATATTCCATATTAGACTAGAATTAACGAATATGGGATATAGCAGTAAGTTGAAATCGCAATTCGATTATTACAAACCGGATTCCAAAAAAGTTGGGAGGTGCCAACTTCTAATATTTTATTCAGAATAGAACATAAATCACGGAACAAAAGTTTAAACTGAGAAAATGTACCATTTTAAGGGAAAAGTATGTTGAATCAGAATTTCATGGTGTCAACAAATCCCCAAAAAGTTGGGACAAAGCCATTTTCACCACTGTGTGGCATCTCCCCTTCTTCTTACAACACTCAACAGACGTCTGGGGACCGAGGAGACCAGTTTCTCAAGCTTAGAAATAGGAATGCTCTCCCATTCTTGTCTAATACAGGCCTCTAACTGTTCAATCGTCTTGGGCCTTCTTTGTTGCACCTTCCTCTTTATGATGCTCCAAATGTTCTCTATAGGTGAAAGATCTGGACTGCAGACTGGCCATTTCAGTACCCGGATCCTTCTCCTACGCAGCCATGATGTTGTGATTGATGCAGAATGTGGTCTGGCATTATCTTGTTGAAAAATGCAGGGTCTTCCCTGAAAGAGATGACGTCTGGATGGGAGCAGATGTTGTTCTAGAACCTGAATATATTTTTCTGCATTGATGGTGCCTTTCCAGACATGCAAGCTGCCCATGCCACACGCACTCATGCAACCCCATACCATCAGAGAGGCAGGCTTCTGAACTGAGCGCTGATAACAACTTGGGTTGTCCTTGTCCTCTTTGGTCCGGATGACATGGCGTCCCAGATTTCCAAAAAGAACTTCGAATCGTGAGTCGTCTGACCACAGAACAGTCTTCCATTTTGCCACACTCCATTTTAAATTATCCCTGGCCCAGTGAAAACGCCTGAGCTTGTGGATCTTGCTTAGAAATGGCTTCTTCTTTGCACTGTAGAGTTTCAGCTGGCAACGGCGGATGGCACGGTGGATTGTGTTCACTGACAATGGTTTCTGGAAGTATTCCTGAGCCCATTCTGTGATTTCCTTTACAGTAGCATTCCTGTTTGTGGTGCAGTGTCGTTTAAGGGCCCGGAGATCACGAGCATCCAGTATGGTTTTACGGCCTTGACCCTTACGCACAGAGATTGTTCCAGATTCTCTGAATCTTCGGATGATGTTATGCACAGTTGATGATGATAGATGCAAAGTCTTTGCAATGTTTCGCTGGGTAACACCTTTCTGATATTGCTCCACTATCTTACTGTGCAACATTGTGGGAATTGGTGATCCTCTACCCATCTTGGCTTCTGAGAGACACTGCCACTCTGAGAAGCTCTTTTTATACCCAATCATGTTGCCAATTAACCTAATTAGTGTTAATTGGTCTTCCAGCTCTTCGTTATGCTCAAATTTACTTTTTCCAGCCTCTTATTGCTACTTGTCCAAACTTTTTGGGGATTTGTTGACACCGTGAAATTTTGAATCAACGTATTTTTCCTTTAAAATGATACATTTACTCGGATTAAATGTTTGATCTGTCATCTACGTTCTATTACAAATAAAATATTGACATTTGCCATCTCCACATCATTGCATTCAGTTTTTATTCACAATTTGTTTAGTGTCCCAACTTTTTTGGAATCCGGTTTGTATAACCTGAATGAATCGAATTGCGATTTCAACTTATACAGTTTACCATGTTTGGTTTGTTATCGCGATAATATGTCATTTAAATAATCGTGTTTGTGCGTCCGTGCGTGCGTGCGTGCCTGTATTTGTCTTTGGATCGCAAGGGGAGTGGAGAGAGACAGAGATAAGTATTTTCGAAAATGACAAAGAGCAATTTCAATCAAGAAGAGCTGGAAGCTTTGATCACTATAAGTAATTCTACCGAAAAAAGTATGTCACTGTTAAAGGCGCGGCCACAGTTCTAGTCACTGTTAAAGGGGCGGCCACAGTTCTAGTCACTGTTAAAGGCGCGGCCACAGTTCTAGTCACTGTTAAAGGGGCGGCCACAGTTCTACTCACTTTTAAAGGGGTGGCCACAGTTCTAGTCACTTTTAAAGGGGCGGTCACTATTCAAGTCACTCTTAAAGGGGCGGCCACAGTTCTAGTCACTGTTAAAGGGGCGGTCACTATTCAAGTCACTCTTAAAGGGGCGGCCACAGTTCTAGTCACTGTTAAAGGGGCGGTCACTATTCAAGTCACTCTTAAAGGGGCGGCCACAGTTCTACTCACTGTTAAAGGGGCGGTCACTATTCAAGTCACTCTTAAAGGGGCGGCCACAGTTCTAGTCACTGTTAAAGGGGCGGTCACTATTCAAGTCACTCTTAAAAGGGCGGCCACAGTTCTAGTCACTTTTAAAGGGGCGGTCACTATTCAATTCACTCTTAAAGGGGCGGCCACAGTTCTAGTCACTTTTAAAGGGGCGGTCACTATTCAAGTCACTCTTAAAGGGGCGGCCACAGTTCTAGTCACTGTTAAAGGGGTGGTCACTATTCAAGTCACTCTTAAAGGGGTGGCCACAGTTCTAGTCACTGTTAAAGGGGCGCTCCCTATTCAAGTCACTCTTAAAGGGTCGGCCACAGTTCTAGTCACTGTTAAAGGGGCGGTCACTATTCAAGTCACTCTTAAAGGGGCGGCCACTGTGGAGTTTAGTTCTTATATTTGCCTTGAATATAAATGTTTTTATTTATTTTTTTACTTTCATATAGTTCCATAGGGAACTATATAAATATCTACTCTTTTACCGTTTTGATATTGCATTATATTTTTGATGGTTGACATGACTATAATTACTAATAATTTTATTTTACAACTTTGGGATTACATCTTTTCATTGTTATCTTGCAGACGATGTTGGAGAAGGGATACAACGATATAAAATGCCGTCTTGAGAAGCAGGCCATAGTGCGGAGAGAGGCACGCCGGCTGTGGCACCTGCATGGTAAAATCCATTCCAAAAATTCCATGCTAAAGAAATGGTCGGACCTCAAACGGCACAAGATGGATCTGATCAAAGAGGTCAGAGACAAGAACTGTCCAGGTATGCTGCTTACATTAATTTTCTATCACCCACCTATTGTTATTTATGTGTTCAGTTAGGCAAATAAGTATTTCTATCCCTTTACAACTGATAACTTAGTTCAGTGGTGTCGAACCGATGGAACGGGTGCTAGAGGCGGCACTCAGAGCCTTCTCTGTGGGCCGCATACCCTTGAAAAGGTCTAAGGCGTACTAATCGCCTTTAGACATTTCCTACCATACAGCTTGGCAGGCCACTATTAACAGCACAGTCACCATATTGAATGTAGGCCGCTGTTACAGCAAAATGATAATTGTGTGGAGGACAGACTATACTGGTATTCAGGTACAATGGGAACGTTGGAAATTTGCAATAAATAATTTAGTTGGGTTTCTCTTCTGCCTAAAAGTTCTCCAGCACGGATTTAGTACATGGTGGGACACGTAGCTGATATTTACAATATATACATACACTCACAGCGAGATACAGATATATGATGTAAACCCTTATCCAATGTCAAAACAGTTGACTTGGTCCACCTCATTTCAATAACCCTGCAACAGTACCTTCCGAACCAATACCCCCCGCTACCTCATCCTAGCTCTTAACGTACTCAACTGTAAACCATCTGAAAGACTTCATTCATAGTTTCATCAAACACCAAATCATGTGAAATCAAACATAGGGGTAATCATCATCCCATCGAGATCACACCATAGATTCATTTGTGTACCGTTAGCTTTTTTTTTTTGCTTTGCTTGTTTATCTTGTTATTTTTTAAAATTTGTTCATTACAGGGGTGCCTCTTCCAAAAGTAAGAGCTAAGCGCTCTAATAAGAAGAAGGTGGTGGAAGAGGAGATGACGGAGGATGAGGTGCAGGAAGAGGAGCAGCCAGGACCATCAGGGCATCAGGCCCATAGCCCACCTGAGGCAGATGATGTCCAGGAGGATGAGGAGGAGGAAGAAGACGAGGTGGTGACCACCCCCCGCCAGGAGGGTAAATATCAAATACTGTCGATGTTTTAATTTAAAAAATTTCCCCACACACATACAGGTGTCAGTTTAGTCTTCACCACAGGCAGATTTTATTCAAGAAAACAATTATAAACAAGTTCAAGTTCAACCTCTAATTGTTATTCAGACTTCAAATATTACATAACTTAAAGTCCCCCACTTTGCGTTCACTCCAAGCAGTGTAACAAAAATATTAGTATATCATCACTCTTTAGGGTCTGTCAGAGACCATGCTCATTTCTCTGCAGGTTCAGTTTTTACATCTCCTGTCCACACTTGAAAAGAACAGCATTTTTTTATCCAAACTTTAGTAAAAAGGCTTGATGGAGTACGGGAGTGACATGTGCCACTATATCTGTCTGGGCACTCAGTCCAAAAACACGGACCCTAATTAATTCCACGTAAAGTTTTTTTTACAGCTAGCTGATGTTACTGGTGTACTGATTTCCATAAAGTATCTAAACGAGGCATACAATTTAATTAAGATGTAACGAGCATCCAAAATATAACATTTTTCTTAGACTAAAAAATAAAGTGCACAAAACCATATTAATATTTATCTAAATAATGGTGTAAAAAACGATGAAACTGTCAACAAAGAACGTACAACACACAACAGTAATATAAAACATGAACACTATAAAGTAATTAATCTACATAAAAAGCATTAACTTAACTACTAAGTCCATAACCCTAAAGAACTATTATTAATCCTAACTAAACCAATATATAATGGATTAACATAGTAACATAGTACATAAGGCCGAAAAAAGACATCTGTCCATCCAGTTCGGCCTGTCATCCTGCAAGTTGATCCAGAGGAAGGCAAAAAAAAAAACTGTGAGGTAGAAGCCAATTTTCCCCAATTTAGGGGAATAATAAATTATTTCCCAACTCCAATCAGGCATCAGAATAACTCCCTGGATCCACGACCCCTCTCTAGTAGCTATAGCCTGTAATATTATTACACTCCAGAAATACATCCAGGCCCCTCTTGAATTCCTTTATTGTACTCACCATCACCACCTCCTCAGGCAGAGAGCTCCATAGTCTCACTGCTCTTACCGTAAAGAATCCTCTTCTATGTTTGTGTACAAACCTTCTTTCCTCCAGACGCAGAGGATGTCCCCTCGTCACAGTCACAGTCCTGGGGATAAATAGATGATGGGAGAGATCTCTGTACTGACCCCTGATATATTTATACATAGTGATTAGATCTCCCCTCAGTTGTCTTTTTTCTAAAGTGAATAACCCTAATTTTGATAATCTTTCAAGGTACTGTAGTTGCCTCATTACAGTTATTACTTTAGTTGCCCTCCTCTGGACCCTCTCCAGCTCTGCTATGTCTGCCTTGTTCACAGGAGCCCAGAACTGTACACAGTACTCCATGTGTGGTCTGACTAGCGATTTGTAAAGTGGTAGGACTATGTTTTTTATCACGGGCATCTATGCCCCTTTTGATGCAACCCATTATCTTATTGGCCTTGGCAGCAGCTGCCTGACACTGTTTTTTGCAGCTTAGTTTGCTGTTTATTAAAATTCCTAGGTCCTTTTCCATGTCAGTGTTACACAGTGTTTTACCATTTAGTATGTACGGGTGACTTGCATTATTCCTTCCCATGTGCATAACTTTACATTTGTCAGTGTTAAACCTCATCTGCCACTTATCTATCCAAGCCTCCAATCTATCCAGATCCCTCTGTAGTGTATATATATATTTCCCCTAGGCATAATTCACCCAGGAACCAGGTGCCCCTCACTCCAATGGTATACATTAAACCTCACCATCATGTAGGTCCAAAGGAGCAACATTTGAATAGACCAGAAACTAGTCTCCTATCCATGTCTAACAGATTTAGTCCACTGGAGGATTCCGAAACAGCTATTCAAGATTGTACGGAACCCACACTAACTAGTAATCATAGTAGAAGCTATAGCGCTGCAGTTAAAAGTAATGCTTCAAAGAAGGACCATATACCATTATCGAGAAGTTATACCCCTAAAAACACTAGATCCACAAAATATACAAAAAATACACCAAAAAATACACCAATATCTGAAGCTAATACTAATTCAGTTATAACCAAAAATAAAACATTGAAGAAAACTATTAAAAAGGATTTTTTTCAAGCACGTCCGTCACGAAAACAACAAAAAGAAAACAACGAACCAAAAGGGGAAAAAGGGGGAAGAAAATCTCCAAGAAATTAAGTAAACCCGATGGACAAAAAATATACAATTTGAGTAAATATGTCCTTACCACCGGTGATCAAAAATTATTGCAAAAAGGCCTGAAATATGCACCATCTTCTCTTTTTAACCCCTTTAATGCATTTGTGGGCCTAAATTTTTTTTTTACGTAACCTGGCCCTCAAAAAAATTTTTTGGAAAAAGGATCGCCAAAGTACAATGAATGATATGACTATGCTAACCATAAAAAATAAAAATAAAAATGAAAATAAAAGTATAAAGATCACAATGAAGACTTACATGGATAATAAGAAATCAGATTTGAAAAATAACAAAACCAATATAGGAAAAATCAATACAGTAGAAAATATTGATAACAAAGACACTAAAGCGATATCTGAAGAAGCACCAAATAATAAAGTGACATATTATAATACTTTTTTAAAAAACAAGTCCAATTTTAACCCCTTGAATGAATACTCGGAAGCATTTAAAACCTTTGAACACCTGGTATTAAGGGACTTGCGAAAAATAAAACCAAATCGAAAGAGAAATAAACATAATCTAAGTCGTGACGAACAAGCAAGCATAAAATCCCTTCAAAGTAACAACGATATCATTATCCGCCCGGCTGACAAGGGCGGGGGTATCGTTGTATTGGATTATTCACAATACCATATTGAATCTATGAGACTTTTGGGGGACACCAAAACATATCAATCACTTAAATCAAACCCTATTATTCAATACAAAAATGAAATGACCAGGCTGATACAAAAAGGGAGAAAAAAGTGTATCATCACCAAAGAGGAAGCTGAATTTATTAACATCCGATTCCCACGTATGGCTATATTTTATTACTTGCCCAAAATTCATAAGAGTACCACTGACCCACCAGGGAGGCCTAGAATTTCGGGCATAGGCAGCCTCACATCTAATCTGTCAAAATATGTTGATGTGATCCTACAGCCCTATGTCCAAAAACTCCCAGCGTATTTGAAAGACACTCAGCATATTTTGAAAATTTTGGATAGAGTGGAATGGAAACCAGGATACATTTTGGGTACCCTTGATGTGTCCTCACTCTACACTGTCATCGAAAATGAGAAGGGTAGAGAAGCTGCCGAATACTTTTTAAGGAAAGACAATGCATTACCATTGGAACAAATTGAGTTCATTGGGGAATGCATTTTATTTATTTTAAAACACAATTATTTTAAGTTTGAAGATAGTTTTTTCCTTCAGACGTGGGGTACTGCCATGGGGACCAGATTCGCGCCGAGCTTTGCTAATTTATATATGGGACGGTGGGAGGAGCATACCATCTACCCAAGTGGCGGGCTCCGCGCGAGTCTGGTCCTCTGGCATCGCTTCATAGACGATTGTTTTTATTTGGAGGGGGGGACAGGAATCACTACAAGATTTTTTAACGGAAATTAATAAAAACGATTTTTATCTTCAATTCACCCCAACCTTCAGCACAGAGCAGATCCACTTTTTGGACCTCACCATCTCGATTCAGAATGATATAATATTAACCGAAACCTATTCAAAACCAACTGACAGTAACAGTTACATTTCATTGGAAAGTTGCCATCTACCAACCTGGCTAACCAACGTGCCACGAAGCCATTTTATCAGACTAAGGAGAAACTGCACACTTTTGGAGCAGTTTGACAAGGAGGCTAAAGTATTAATAAGTAAATTTGAGGAGAAGGGCTATAAGACTGAGGAATTGGAGAAAATAAAGTCAGAAATATCATTAATTGATAGAAAGTCACTTATATATAAAAAGACCAATAGGGAGGAGAATATCCAAAAAGATCTTTTAGAGAATGAAATCGATCTCATAAAAATTCCTATTATAACACAATATAGTGAAAAGGAAAAAACCTTCAAAAGAATTGTCAAAAGTCACTGGGATATCCTTAAACAGGACAAAATAATAGGGGATAAAATATCTAACTTCCCATGTTTTGTATTTCAGAAGGCTAAAAACGTGGGTAATTTAATAGCTCCGTCTGTCAAAATAATAAAGAAAAATACAAAAACAACCACTCATAATCCTAATTCTGGTTTCTTTCCGTGCAAAACCTGCAAAGCCTGTCATATTACGAGTCAGACAAAACCAATAAACACCATAGAAGGCACACAGGGGACATTTGGGATAGAGGGTCACCTCACTTGTCATACCAGTGGGGTGATCTACTTTATCAAATGCCCATGCACAAAATTATATGTGGGGAGGACTAAAAGAACCCTGCAAACCAGGATTAAGGAACATATTGCTAACATAAAGAAAAAATTTGACGGTCACCCACTATCCCGACATTTCACCGAAAAACATGGAGGAATCTTTAGAGGATCCACGTTTGGTGCGCTGGAACACATCAAGCCTGACCAACGAGGCGGAGACTTTATTAAAACAATGTCCAGAAATGAAACAAAGTGGATCTTCAATTTGAACACCCTTGCACCAGCGGGACTTAATCAAGAGATTGAATTATTTGCCTTCTCTTAAAATATCTATGACTATATAATAGTTGTTGAAAATAAACTCATAATGATGACCCCAGTATTCACATAATCCACACTGTTTGAAACTGCACTCATATACTTAATATATCATATTATTTTATCCTTCAAAGCCCCTATCTGACTACAACAGCAGAGACGTCAAAATGAAGATTCTTGTATGTAGTCACAAAGTGTTGTGGGGAGTGACAGGTTAACTGGTGACCATGGAGACGGACGCCTATTTACTTTGCGAGAGATCGGCCAGAACTCATCCCTGATGAAGAAATTCGGTAATTTCGAAACGCGTTGTAGAGGTCTTTTGGTCTAAAAAAAGTATCCGTACTCAGTGTGACGTCACACGGAAGCAGCGTCCTCCCTGATCACCAGCCTGGGTTTCCCTCACGCGCACGAGTCACCGGCCGGGACCGCGCACGTTTGAAAGAGGAAACCTGAAGACACAACCGTCACCATTACCTCTGAAGGCAAGCACCAGGAAGCTCCGTAAGGAATCCTCGAAAGCCATCGGTAGTAAGGCAAGTTACCATCTGTAGACTTACACTGGATAGCCAGCGCGGTTTATTATATTATTTTCTTGATTTTATTCACTTATTTAGGGTTTAGGCATTTTTCCCTATTTTAAACCTGCAGAGGCACACTCCAAGGAGTGTTATACAGTCTATTGTGGATTATACTTTGCTCTATCTAAGAAGGTAGCGCGGGTTCCTATTGATTGTTTTTTCTATATATATATATATATATATACACAGTATACTGTCCTCTGTAGTGTATATATACAGTATACTGTCCTCTTCATTGTTAATTACTTTACACAGTTTATTTTCTTCTGCAAAAATTGATTACTGTGCAAGCCTTCTACAAGATGATTAATAAATATATTGAAGAGAATAGGGCCCAATACTGACCCCTGAGGTACCCCACTAGTGACAGTGACCCCTCCAATACTGACCCCTGAGGTACCCCACTAGTGACAGTGACCCCTCCAATACTGACCCCTGAGGTACCCCACTAGTGACAGTGACCCCTCCAATACTGACCCCTGAGGTACCCCACTAGTGACAGTGACCCCTCCAATACTGACCCCTGAGGTACCCCACTAGTGACAGTGACCCAATCTGAGTGTGTACCATTAATAACCACCCTCTGTTTTCTATCACTCAGCCAGTTACTTACCCACATACAGATGTTTTCTCCCAGTCGGAGCATTCTCATTTTATATACTAACCTTTTATGTGGTACAGTGTCAGATGCTTTGGAGAAGTCCAGATATGAGACATCCATTGATTAACCGCTGTCAAGTCTAGAACTTACCTCCTCATAGAAACTGATTGAATTAGTTTGACATGACCGATCCCTCACGAAGCCATGCTGATATGGCGTTATTTTCTTATTTCCGTTGAGAAGCTCTAAGATAGCATCTCTCAGAAAACCTTCAAACAGTTTACCCACAACAGATGTTAAACTTAACGGCCTATAGTTTCCAGCCTCTGTTTTTGGACCCTTTTTGAATATTGGCACCACATTTTCCATGCGCCAATCCTGTGGGACATTCCCTGTCAGTATAGAGTCTGCAAATATCAGAAATAAGGGTCTGGCTATGACATTACTTAATTCTCTTGGGATACGGGGGTGTATGCCATCCGGTCCTGGCGATTTGTCTATTTTAATCTTTTAAGTCGCTGATGTACTTCTTCCTGGGTCAGACAGGACTTTATCTGCTTTTTACACCAAACAATGATTTTCTTTTAAAGTACATTTAAAATTTATATTTCCTTTACTTTTACAGCAAAAAAAAACTTAATTAAAGAAATGAAAAATGTGCAGTGGGAGCAGTGTAAAAGGATGAAAAAGTTGAGGGCGCTGCACATGAGAAAGATAAGGGAGCAGAAGCTCCAATTCTCCCATGAGCTGACCCTAGCAGAGGAGGCCAACCAAAAGGCCATGGATGGACTGCTCCAAAAGCTCCAAAAAATTTAAAAATTGCCTTAATTTTTTGTTTTTCATTTGTTTTTTGGGGCTTCAGTTATTTATGTTCTTAATATTTTTCTTTATTTAAAGATTGTTTTATAAAACTCTATTGTTCTATAAAATTTGTTGTGTTTTGTTTTATTGTAACCAATGGGGTTACAGTACGGACACTTTAGTCTGGGCCAAAGTAATAATTCATTATCATTACATACAGCAGCCGCCGTTACATGGAAACAGGGTAATAGACATGGCGCCGCTTATGGTCGCACCACTTATTCACTATGACTATTTTCTTGTGTCGGTGGTCATGTGTGTGCCACAATTCAAACCGAATACTGCGGACTGTGACGCTCTTAGCAGCACGCGTGACGGGACCAGGTCCAATCATAGACCTTGTACAACATGCATACATGTAATGCAAAAACTTTGAAAATACAAGTATTAGTACTTAATGTGATCATGTCATAAAAAAATCAAATAAATTATAAATGGCAAAAAATTGATTTTAGGTTACCATTATAACATTACATTGTATTTAAATTGCATGTGTGTGGGGTATGAGCAATGGGGTATTGGCCAATGGCCATATGAGGAGAGGTGTACCTGTGTAGTGAGGTGACGGAACGGTATGGGGTGTACATCTGGTTCGCCTCTACGTGGTGCACCCTGGGTTATGGTAAATGAACCAGCGAATACTGAAATACTGGAGGTCAATCATTACTTATCATAAACTGTGTGTGAGTGAGGAGGTGGGGGGGACGGGGACATGATGGAGGGGGGTTTAAGGTGGTGGAGGGTTTAAGGGGGAAGGTGGGGTTGGTGTGGGTTTTATAGCGTGGGATATACAGTGTGTAGCACGTAAATAGAGGTGCTATGTGCATATGAGAGACATTTGTCTGCTCTCCATACATACATGTTACAGACATTGTAGTGTGATGTAACCACTTTAATTTGTGCCATAATCATTTACCGCTTCACACCCAATGACGTAGCTATACTTCATCCAGCATAATAATTAAACATAGATCAATCCTTATGCGGGCGCCATGGCCACCTGCTTTGTGTGGCTGCATAAACCCACGGCTAATGTCCGTGACCGTCAGTAATACCGATGGTGGACATTTAACCCATAAGATGTAGTGGTCACTTGTTAACTATAACAATACAATGTGGTTAATAATAATAGCAAATATTATCACATTGTGATTAAAAATTAGCACTGCTAGATTCAATATCAAGTTAAGTTTGTTAATTCTAGACCCATTCCATTAGAGACCCAGCAGCAACCTCAAGTTGAAATCGCAATGCGATTAATATAACTCGAAGTAATCGCATGGCGATTCCAACTTAGCACTGCTATATTCCATATTCGTTAGTTCTAGCCTAATATGAAATATAGCAGTGCTAAGTTGAAATCGCAATTCGATTAATTCAAGTTATAATAATCGAATTGCGATTTCAACTTGGACCTGGTTTACTATGGTTGACTTGGTAGAATTAGCGAATATGACGAATGTATTCATCATATTCCACAAAACGAAGATAATAAAGTATTCTCCATCTTCGTTTTAGCTCCATATTCGTCAACTTTGCTAATTCTAGCAATCATATAGGAAAGTTTACTATAGAGACAGCTAAGTTTAATTCGCTATGCGATTATATTACTTTGCTTTTTTTTTTTTATAAATAGAATAATTATAATACCTGATAATTATTCTATTTATAAAAAAAAAAGCAAAGTAATATAATCGCACAGCGAATTAAACTTAGCTGTCTCTATAGTAAACTTTCCTATATGATTGCTAGAATTAGCAAAGTTGACGAATAGGTAGCTAAAACGAAGATGCAGAATACTTTGTTATCTTCGTTTTGTGGAATATGACGAATACATTCGTCATATTCGCTAATTCTACCAAGCCAACCATAGTAAACCAGGTCCAAGTTGAAATCACAATTCGATTATTATAACTTGAATTAATCGAATTGCGATTTCAACGTAATTCTCAAATCCCACAGTACATTCTAGTATATGGAGACGTTCCCATGGTGATGGGGACGCTCCATGAGCACGGAAGTCGGCAGAAGCGGCAACGGGCACTGACTGGAGCAGCCAGGAATCCAGGAATCCTAAGGACAGGTAAGAACTACTTTGGGGAAGTGGGAAAGAAAAAAATATAACAATAAAAAAAATAAAAAAAATGAGCGACTGGAACAGCAACCCAAGGTGGGGAAAGGGACTTCTGCAAACAGAGACCACTCTACACCCGGTCCACAAGAATATCGGCGCCAGCCAGTCAGTAGGTTGTCAGACCCCAGTTAGCAAAACATTAGGAAACAGCGATGCCTGCATTGTCAGAGGTATGGACACACTGAAAAGGACTGCCGTCAGTTAAACAGGTATCCCCTGAGGTCGAGGACCACCCCTCGGGAGGAAGAATACTAGGTCCCAAAGTTCCAGCCTTTAAGCCTAGGTATGTGGGCACCCGCCCCGTGGTTGAAGTTGACATCAACGGAGTCAAGTTACCTGCTTTAATTGATACCGGATCTCAAGTAACTACCATCCGCCAAGCAGCATTTGACACATGCCTAGCTGATGCAATCTCCTGAATCTTGGCTCCGCATCATAGCTACCAATGGCAAACCAGTGCCTATACTAGGTTATTGGGAACCTACCTTACAGATTGAAGATACTGAACTCTCACGCCAAGGGGTAGTCGTGATTCAGGTCCCAGATGATGACAATTGCCCTGTGGTCCTAGGGATGGATGTACTCGGCAACTATTACCCTGAAGTGCTAAAAGCCTTAAAGAGAACCCTAATGACTACACCCTGTGCAGCTCAATGGGTTATAAACCAGACCATTTAAGTGCTAGCCGCCCAACAAAAATTCAGCAATTAATGGGGCGAAATCTGCCGTGTCCGCATCAAGAATGCTCACCCTATCAAACTCCAGCCTGGAGCAGAGACTCTGATATGGTGTAAGGCTTGCATCGGTATCCAAAGTCAAGATTATCAGGCCCTTGTGGAACCAATACATCTTCAGGATCACCCCCTTGTCCTAGCCGCTAGGAGCATGGTCACCGTGTCCCAAGAAAAGGTACCCATACGCTTAGTCAATCTGGGTGATGAAGCAGTAAAATTAAAAAAGCACTACCCAGGGTCCTGCCTATATCACATCCGTCAGCAGGAAATCCTGGATTACCCTACTGCTGCGGCTCAACAGTCACTCCAAACAGTGGAGGAAGCCAAAGACCCACCAGAACAGCCCTGGTGGACCGAACTACACATTGGGGATACCACAACCCCTGCCGAGCAGATCAACGGTGTGCTGGACTTAGTCAAACAATCAAGTCTTCAGCAAACATTGTCTGGACTATGGTCAGACTCACCTAACACAGCACACCATTCCCACCGGCACTTATCCTTTAATCAAATAGAGATACTGACCAGTCCCTCCTGCCATGTACCAGCAGGTGAAGAAGATGGTGCAGGATATGAAGACAGCTAATGTCATCCAGGATAGTCGCTGCCCCTTTAGTCCTGGTAAAGAAGAAGGATGGAACCGTCCGTTTTTGTGTGGACTACCGTAAGATTAACAACATTACGCACAAGGATGCATACCCCCTGCCACGAATTGAAGAATCCCTGGCAGATCTGGGATCCGCTGCTTACTTTTCAACTCTGGATCTAACCAGTGGCTATTGGCAAGTCCCCATGGCACCAGAGGATAAAGAAAAAACTGCTTTTGCCACCTCAATGGGTCTGTTCAAGTACAACTACATGCCATTCGGGTTATGCAACGCCCCTGGGACATTCCAGAGACTCATGGAAAGATGTCTTGGACACAAAAACTTTGAGACCGTTTTGCTGTACCTGGATGATGTGACCGTCTATTCTAAGACCTACGAAGAGCATTTACAGCACTTGGCGGAAGTGTTCCAGACTTTGGCCCAACATGGACTGAAAGTGAAACCTTCAATGTGTCACACTGAAGCCCCAAGTGAAATATCTGGGACATGTTGTGAGTGCGGAGGGCGTGAGACTGGACCCCGACAAGATAGCTGCAGTACAAAGCTGGCCGGCCCCCAAGACAGTCAAAGAGATCAAGAGCTTCCTCGGATTTGCAAGTTACTATCGGAGGTTTATCCCGCACTTCGCTCAGATTGCGCAGCCTATCCAGGAGCTTGTGAAAGGTCACCCTAAAGGCTGTCAGAATTCCAAACTACCAGTGGAGTGGAAAGAAGAGAGAGAAGCTGCTTTCCGACTGTTGGAAGAAAAACTTACAGAACCTCCTGTCCTGAGTTTCCCTGACTACAGCCTACCATTTTCCCTCTATATTGACGCAAGTAAGAAAGGTTTGGGAGCTGTACTATCTCAGACACAAGCTGGAACTGAAAGAGTCATCGCCTATGCCAGCAGATCTTTACAAGAGCCAGAGCGGAATGACCATAACTAAAGCTCGTTCAAACTGGAGTTTCTAGCCTTGGTCTGGGCTGTAACTGAGAAATTCAAGGACTACCTAGCTGCTACCCCTTTCACAGTCTACACCGACAATAATCTGCTAGCTTACTTGAACACTGCACGTCTGGGAGCTCTAGAAGAAAGATGGGCCTCTAGACTGGCGAACTTCACCTTCACCATTAAGTACCAGACTGGAAAATCTAATGACAATGCTGACGCTTTGTCTAGGCTACCTGCCCAGAAAGAACCAATTTCTACCGATGATCAGTAGGAAGATGTGGAAATGCCAATATTCTACTCCCGATTTGCCCGGCAGGAGACCCCACACACTAGGCGTCCGACCTCTAAAGTCGCTTTTTTTCCACAGACCTGTGACTCCTCACCTCCAGTTGAGAAAGAGCTCTGGATTAAACTACAATCAGAGAGCAGAGCCATTGGAGAACTGTTGGATTATTTTTACAGTGGACGCATGCCAGAGAGAATCCGACAACGGAGAGCTGACTCAGAGCTAGTTCGTCTCTGCTGACAACGGAAACTACTCTTCCTACAAAGAGACCCACTCCTCCAGTCACCTGTGAGCGCCTCCATCAGATAGTGGTGCCTCGAAGAGATGCCAAGATGGTAATGGACATGTACCATAATCGATCTGGTCACTTTGGAACCCAAAAAACGGAAGCCACCATCAGGCGACGTTTCTACTGGATTGGCATGAGAAGTGACATTGAAACCTGGTGTCGGCAGTGTCCCACCTGTGCTGTGGCTAAAGAGAAAAGACATGATCAGTCAGCCCCCCTTCATCCAATAGTGAGTAGAGGTCCTCTTGAAATCGTGGCAATCGACCACGTGAAACTGGAACCCAGTAGATCCGGGTACATCTATGCTATGACAATCATAGACCACTATACCAAGTTCGTTGTGGCTGTACCTGTAAAGGACTTAACTGCAAAAACTACAGCTGCTGCCATGTGAAAGAGCTTCATTCTGCCATATGGGTGTTCTGACAAGATACTCACCGATCAGGGATCTGCATTCGAGTCTCAGTTATTCTATGAACTTTGTGCCTTGTACAACTGCAAAAATCTGAGGACAACCGCATACCACCCTCAGGGGAACGGACTGTGCGAAAAAATGAACCAGACACTGATCCACATGCTCAAGACTGTGCCGCCTCACAAAAGAGCCAAATGGCCGTTACTCCTCCCTGAACTAGTGTACCTGTACAACAATACAAATCATTGCTCCACTGGGTACACTCCATACTACCTCATGTTCGGAAGACATGGCCGTCTACCTGCAGATCTTGCCCTCAACGTCCCTGTGCCGGACTCTGAACCACTCCTTCCCCAATCTGAGTGCGTCAAAGAGTATCAGAAGCGCCTGGAGGATGCCAAAGAAATAGTGGACTCTATAATAGAGAAGGTCCAACAAAAATAGGACTTTGATACGCATGCACATGCTGGGCCCTTACAGCCTGGAGACCAGGTCTGGCTAAAAAACAATCACCCAGTAAGCAAGCTGGATAGTTGCTGGGAGCATGAGCCATATACCATAGTGGCCATCCCTCATCGGAGGTCTACAAAATCCAGAGAGAGGATAAAGGTACTCAGCGAGTCCATCGTAACAGGCTCAAGAAATGCCTACAGGAACCTGTTCAAGAGCAGCCAAGAGAAGAGGATACATTACCTGAGCTGCCATGTCTTCAGAAAGCGAGACTCCAACAGGGTTTCCTCCCATGCTTAACCCCCTTCAGTGGCTACTCCAACCTCAAATTCGAGTCTTGATCCCAGTGTCTGAGATTCCTCTGTCTACAGAACCAAGTCAGACAGCTGATCCTCCCGTACCAGTCCCGGACTCTACCTCCACTCCCGGTAACTCTGAACTGTCCTTGCGGAGATCCCAACGGACCAACAAATGTAATCCACCTTCCCGTTATCGGGAATTCTTTGAGATGAACCTTTAGCTACAGACACAATAGGAGCCAAGCCAAGGACACATTTTTACTAGTAAGGAACTTTGCCATCTGTTTATTGTTCACCTTATTGGCTCCTTCATCTACCCTTTTTATGCCTGGACTTCATGGACGTCATCTATCAGCCAAGCCATACCTCATATCGGATTACAAATTTTTTTTACATTTTTTTTTCTACTTGTTACAAGTTATGCAACGTTACAAGCTTGCACCCAAAGAAAAGACTCAAACGTGTACCTGAGCTCTTTGTGATTTATACTGTGCTAATTGTGCACTAATTATGCCTGATTGTTTACAGGTTGAGCAACGTTCAAGTACTTATGCCCATTGTATGGACTCTCTTACAGATGCCGCAATGTGAATTTATGCACTTTTTGTGAAACTGCACTAACTTTTGCCTTTAGCCAGAGCAGTAGCACCTTACTTTTGTGTGCCTTGCCTTACAGCTCTGTACACAGACTGCCTCTGCGGACGTTAATACCAATGGCCTACTCATACTGCACAAGTAAGACAAGTGGTAAGTCCCAGGCAGGTCCAGCAAGGGTAACCCCGCTACTTCGGGAATGGCTAGGGGAGTCATATACCCCATCTTCCTATTTGTTATATGTGCCAGGATTGGTAATGGGACTATTAAACCCCCCCCCCCCCCCCATCCTGGTGTGTGTCTTTCAGGAGTTTCAAACCTTCCTCCTGTGACATTGCCAGAAGCATTTGGAGAAGCTGATCCCATCCCCCCCCTTAGGGGCCTTCGCCTAAGGTATGGCGTCTCAAACCTTAGAGCCACTTTTAGCTACCCATAGTCACCATAGTAATCGTGCTATAAGCCTTATATTTTGACTTTGGTGCAGGGAAGGGAATACAGGATAAAACCACCCTTCCATTTGCCAGTATTTCATTACACCATGGTGGGACTACAGAGTAAAGACACCCCCATGCTTTCTTTGGTATCGATGGACCATACTTCTAAGTCAGTCAGTAGTGAGTGCTTAGTGGAGACCTTTGGTTCATTGGTTATGCCAATGGGAAGGAATAATGCAAATCACCCGTACATACTAAATGGTAAAACACTCGGTAACACTGACATGGAAAAGGATCTAGGAATTTTAATAAACAGAAAACTAAGCTGCAAAAACCAGTGTCAGGCAGCTGCTGCCAAGGCCAATAAGATAATGGGCTGCATCAAAAGGGGCATAGATGCCCATGATGAGAACATAGTTCTACCACTTTACAAATCGCTAGTTGGACCACACATGGAGTACTGTGTACAGTTCTGGGCTCCTGTGAACAAGGCAGACATAGCAGAGCTGGAGAGGGTTTAGAGGAGGTCAAATAAAGTAATAACCCTGAAAGAATATCAGAATTAGGGTTATTCACTTTTGAAAAAAGACGACTGAGGGGAGATCTAATAACTATGTATGAATATATCTAGGGTCAGTACAGAGATCTCTCCCATCATCTATTTATCCCCAGGACTGTGACGAGGGGACATCCTCTGCGTCTGGAGGAAAGAAGGTTTGTACACAAACATAGAAGAGGATTCTTTACGGTAAGAGCAGTGAGACTATGGAGCTCTCTGCCTGAGGAGGTGGTGATGGTGAGTACAATAAAGGAATTCAAGAGGGGCCTGGATGTATTTCTGGAGTGTAATAATATTACAGGATATAGCTACTAGAGAAGGGTCGTGGATCCAGGGAGTTATTCTGATTGCCTGATTGGAGTCAGGAAGCAATTTTTTCCCCCTTAAGTGGGGAAAATTGGCTTCTACCTAACAGGGTTTTATATACTATGTTACTGTAGATTTATTGTTTTAGTCCCACGCCACACAATAAATCGCTGTGGAAAAAACAAACGGATATTTTCATTCCAGGACTTTCTTGAGGATGTTGGCCATGATCATTTATGGTCTATAACTGCAGCCAAAGCAAAGTTTATACTTCAGCTTATCTAACCACTTATATGGACCAAAAGTGCCTAAAATAAAATAGGCAGATATGGAGTCACTAAAAAGTCTACATTTCCATGGAAAATAAATATTTATAGATAAAGGTAGTAGAGTCAATATTTATATGCAAATATTTATCATGGTACGGGTAAGCGCTATGTGACCCTACATGTGAATGGAGACTTTTTAACTCCATGTAGTTGGCCTACAGGTACCACTTGGGGAGCTTAATGTATGCTAGTTATAAATTGAATTCAATAATGCGGTGGTATGCAGTAAGCTTCTGAGCTCCCTCTAGTGGTGGCTGAATGCAGACAGAGTTCTGTCATGTGACGACATGGGGATCAAGGGTGGACAATCACTGTAAGTAAAAATACTACTAGTCATAATTACAATGTTGACTTTTTTTAGGACAACAATTGATGACCGATCCTTAGGATAGGCGCTCGTTTGAATAAAGGCGCTCGTTTGAATAAAGAGGATTTCGTGGATATGCTGCTGTGGCCTCCTACCTTTTCTACGATCCTTAGGATAGGTCATCAATATCAGATCAGTGGGGATTTGACTCCCAGCACCCCTGCTGTTTTCATAACCTGCAATGCCAGAAACATGCCCTTGAACCACACCATGGGCAAGTCATCAGTAGCTAAGCTGCCCATAGACACTACATTGTAATTGTCTTTGAACCTGCCGATTTGGGGACAACCATCTAAGGTCTATGTGAGCCTTCTGACGCTCCCCCAATGACAGATGTCGTGGGAGATCATATAACTGGATTCCAATAGCCTGATACTTTTGTTCTTGGGAGATAAGTCGCCACCAGAGGAGTCTGGCAGTGGCTTTCTCTCCTCTCCCAAGCTGAGCTGGCATGTGTATACAGTTAGGTCCATAAATATTGGGATATCGACACAATTGTAACATTTTTGGCTCTATACGCCACCACAATGCATTTGAAATGAAACGAACAAGATGTGCTTTACCTGCAGACTGTCAGCTTAAATTAGACGGTATTTTCATCAAAATCAGGTGAACGGTGCAGGAATTACAACAGTTTGCATATGTGCCTCCCACTTGTTAAGGAGCCAAAAGTAATAGGACAATTGGCTTCTCAGCTGTTCCATGGCCGGTGTGTGTTATTCCCTCATTATTCCAATTACAATGAGCAGATAAAAGGTCCAGAGTTCATTTCCAGTCTGCTATTTGCATTTGGAACCAAAAGTAATGGGACAGAATAATAATCATAAATCAAACTTTCACTTTTTAATACTTGGTTGCAAATCCTTTGCAGTCAATTACAGCCTGAAGTCTGGAATGCATAGACATCACCAGACGCTGGGTTTCATCCCTGGTGATGCTCTGCCAGGTCTCTACTGCAACTGTCTTCAGTTCCTGCTTGTTCTTGGGGCATTTTCCCTTCCCTTTGTCTTCAGCAATTGAAATACATGCTCAATCAATTGGATTCAGGTCAGGTGATTGACTTGGCCATTGCATAACATTCCACTTCTTTCCCTTAAAAAACTCTTTAGTTGCTTCTGCAGTATGCTTTGGGTCATTGTCCATCTGCACTGTGAAGCGCCATCCAATGAGTTCTGAAGCATTTGGCTCAATATGAGCAGATAATATTGCCTGAAACACTTCAGAATTCATCCTGCTGCTTTTGTCAGCAGTCACATTATCAATAAATACAAGAGAACCAGTTCCATTGGCAGCCATACATGCCCACGCCATGACACTACCACCACCATGCTTCACTGATGAGGTGGTATGCTTAGGATCATGAGCAGTTCCTTTCCTTCTCTATACTCTTCTCTTCCCATCACTGTGGTGCAAGTTGATCTTGGTCTCATTTGTCCATAGGATGTTGTTCCAGAACTGTAAAGGCTTTTTTAGATTTCGTTTGGCAAACTCTAATCTGGCCTTCCTGTTTTTGAGGCTCACCAATGGTTTACATCTTGTGGTGAACCCTCTGGATTCACTCTGGTGAAGTCTTCTCTTGATTGTTGACTTTGACACACAGACACCTACCTCCTGAAGAGTGTTCTTAATCTGGCCAACTGTTGTGAAGGGTGTTTTCTTTACCAGGGAAAGAATTTTTCAGTCATCCACCACAGTTGTTTTCCGTGGTCTTCCAGGTCTTTTAGTGTTGCTGAGCTCACCGGTGTGTTCCTTCAATTTAAGAATGTTCCAAACGCAAATAGCACACTTGAAATGAACTCTGGACCTTTTATCCGCTCATTGTAATTGGGATAATGAGGGAATAACACACACCTGGCCATGGAACAGCTCAGAAGCCAATTGTTCTATTACTTTTGGTCCCTTAACAAGTGGGAGGCACATATGCAAACTGTTGTATTTCCTGCACCGTTCACCTGATTTGGATGTAAATACCATCAAATTAAAGCTGACAGTCTGCAGGTAAAGCACATCTTGTTCGTTTAATTTCAAATCCATTGTGGTGGTGTATAGAGCCAAAAATGTTACAATTGGGTCGATGTCCCAATATTTATGGAACTGACTGTAGGAAGGTCGGGACAGATAACTGTTGGTCAAATGAGCACATGGCCAATGGGTATCTAATGGATATGGACAGCATTAATCAAGAGGAATCAAAATTGGTCTATTCGATCAGGACTACTCCAGAGCTTCTCATTTATAACTTCAGACCAACTAACAAACTCCCAGCCAACCCATCCCCCAGCAGTGGTTAGACCACTTCCTCGTTTCTGGGCCAAATCAAGATCTTATCCCACTAGTAACAGTAAGCTGCAGGTGTGAGCTAAATGGATGTTTGCTGAATGTATTTGCTCATAACATTATTTTCTTCTTGGAGTTTCCTTGGCATAGCAGTGAACCTTGCACTAAGTTAACAGATTAGCTAAATGTATCTTGATCTCTGAATGCCAATCAGGCCATTATTTGTTAGCAGTAGAACAGAAGATGAAATGTGTCAACACAAATCACTGGTTAATTATAAGGACGGTTCTGGTGACATAAAACTGGAGGGATGGGCATCACAGT